>NC_056731.1:1876726564-1876755634 GCF_019279795.1 Protopterus annectens | reverse complement strand
TTTTTGTCATTGTCCATGCTGGAGAGAATGACTTGAGATGTACCTCCCTGGACTACATGAAAAGAGACATGGAAGAGCTCTTGGATCATGTAGCCCAGGCAGGTATGACCCTAGCACTGAGTAGCTTCCTGCCTTTGCCCAGAATGATACCACAGTATAAAGACAAAATGATTGACTTCAACAATTGGCTATATTTCTGGTGTCATTCAAAGGGGATCCAGTATCTGTCTGCCTGGGATGACATAGTCGACAAACCACGATGCTTTGCCAGAGATGGTCTGCACCTGTCGCCCCTGGGATTCAGGATACTGGCTAAGGCTCTTGCCACCCTATGGTGCCTTTTTTAGGCAAGGCTCAAAGGCCAAAACCACCACCGTAACAGATATAAGCATGTAAAATCTGAAGGTAATGCTACTCAATGCTAGAAGTCTAAAATGCACTCTCTGGAGGCACTCCTAGTAATGGAGAACATCGATATCTGTGCAGTAACTGAGACCTGGTTGAAGCTCCAGAGAGCACCCCTGAAATACCAGGCTACAACTCTTGCCACACTTATTGGCCACCAAACCAGGACCGAAGCACTAAAGGCAGAGGAGTGTCCATATTCACCAAGGATATTCACACCTCCAGGCTAGTTGCTCAACACAATGCATCTGAAATTCTACAGATGCAACTAGCACTAGTTAAGACTGCAATCCAAATTGTAGCTTGCTACAGATCCCCCACTATGCCCCAAGATTCTCACTACACCTTTCTAAACATATTGGAAAATATTAAGCTACAACCAAACACCCTAATACTGGGTGATTTCAACTACACTGCCATTAATTGGAAAAACTACTCGGGTACCAACACCTTTGCCCAATGGTTCTTGGAATTCATAAATTACAATGCCCTGGATCAAATAATCCATAGTCCCACCAGAGGCTCAAATATCCTAGACCTGGTCATTACCAACATGGGAGATCGATGCTCCACATCAGTTGTCACCCCCTCGTTGGCCAGGTCTGACCATTAGCTAATCACCCTTGACTGGACGTATGGAAACTTCCATAAAAAAACTTCTTCAAAACCAACTTCATTCTACTCAAGTCAGAAGTGACAAAGGTCATGACACCCATGCAGACGGGAACTGAAAGTTTGACTGCTGAATCATATACTAAGGCACTGTAAGAGCACATTCACTTGTGCATGAATCATGCCATTCCAAATAGAATCAGGATGGTCTCCTCCAAAAAAGGAACCAAATCTGGTGGTCCTCTGCCATAAACAAACTATACAGCAGAAGGAAGAAACTGTTGCAGAAAAGAGGAAAATCCTAGGATGCAAAAAACTCCCTTACCAGCCTCAGTAAGAAGCTGAGATCCCTCATAAAATCCTCCAAAGCTAGTTACAAAAATAAAATTGCCAAAGATTCCAAGGACAACCACAGGGCATTCTCTAGTTATGTCAAGAATCTAAATGGCAATGCTCAGATCTGCTCTGAGCTACAACAGAATGGCATTAAATATACTGATCCCAAGGATATTGCCAATATCCTGACAGTTCGGTTCAGTGCCAACTTCAACCCCCTCTCACCTCCTAAAGGGCTCATCTTAATACCAAAGGATTGCCAAATTCCAGTAATCACAGTCACACAGGTAAAAAATGCACTCTCCAAAGCTAAGAATACAGCATCCATGGAACCAGATGACATCCCAGGCTGTGTACTGCATGAACTACAAAATGAACTGGTACCTCACCTAAATGTCATGTTTAATCATAGCCTCACCTCAGGCTTCGTGCCCAATGAGTGGCTCACAGCTACAGTTATCCCACTCCTCAAGGGGGCATCCAACTTGGATCCCGGGAACTATCGTCCCATCAGTCTGACGAGCTTGATCTGCAAAGCCATGGAATGCATTATCATGGAACTTATAAACAAAGACATTAGCAAATGTCAAACACTGGATCCTACCCAGTTTGGTTTTGTAAAGGACTGATCTTGTCTCCTCAACCTGATTGACTTTGAATCAGTCTCCAGAGCCATGGACGAGGGTAAGGTGGTTTACACCACCTATCTGGACCTCGCCAAGGTCTTTGACACCATCCCCCACTCTGTAATCATAGATAAACATACTAAGCTGGGCATTAAACTATACATCACTCGATGGGTTGCCAACTGGATTACTGACAGAACCCACACTGTAAAAGTAGCTGACTCAAAATCCAGCTCCAGACAGGGTTCAGTCCTGGGACCGCTCCTGTTTGGCATCTACTTCTCTGAAGTACAGGCCAGCACTAAGGGACTCTGGCTAACAAAGTTCACAGATGACTGCAAACTGGGAGCCATTATTGAATCTCCAAATTATGTGGATATTCTACAAAAGGGCCTTACAGAACAGATGCTTGGTGCCAGAGCCATGGGCTCAAGCTCAATGCCAAGAAATGTATAGTTATCCCCTTTGGGAAAAACCATGTACCCATGAATTACCACATAAGTGGCAGTATACTAAACACCGAAAGTGTGATAAGGGACTTAGGGACACAGGTGGACAGTGGTCTCACCTTTGATAACCACATAGCCACAACAGTCAGGAAATCCTTCTATGTGGCACACCTCATCACTAAGGGCTTTTCAGCAGGAAAAAAGGAGGTCATTGTCCCACTGTACTCATCCCTCATTAGACCCATTATAGAGTACTATGCCCTGTTTGGTATGTACCTCACAAGACATCTGCAACAACTGGAAAGGCCACAGAAATACCTCACTAAAAGAATCGCAGGTCTAAAGCAGATACCCTATGCTAAGCGTCTAAAAAAACTCAAGCTATACTCTGTCACATATCGCCTACTCAGAGGCGATCTCTGCTTAACATACAAGGCCATGTCAAACCCAGTGCTGTTGGACATGCTACACTTAAAGAAATCCCAATCCCTTAGAGCTACACGTTCCAGGGATCTAAACCTGGTCATCACAATGAACCAAACATGCTGGAGGGATAGGTTTCTGACCCAGACTCCCCATACTCTGGAATAGTCTGCCAATACATGTCAAGCTGAGTGCCTCTTTGACCCTCTTCAAAAAGAACCTTGATGATCGGATGGGAGATAGGAATTTCACCCCGGGGATCACATCAGTCACCCTGCTAGACAGGGGACCAGGGAAGTAAATATTCGGGGAAGAAATAACCAGGGAATTGTTATGGCTAAGCTTGTATAGGCCCTAGGGCCAATAGCCTAGTACCAACCTATGAATCTATGAACCTATATATATATATATATATATATATATATATATATATATATAAAATACATATATATATGTATATGTTTGTGTGTGTGTGTGTGTGTGTGTGTGTGTGTGCGCATGCCCATTTGTGTATATATAATCTACGAACCTACGAACGAACACATAAATATGTATATGCGTGTGTGCACGCGCGAGCACACATGTTTGTGTATGCATATATATATATATATATATATATATATATATATATATATATATATATATATATATATATGGTTCCCCTTCACAATCTCGAATTACTGAATGCTCGAAATTCAGTAACTTGAGACTTTAAAGTCGAAAACCCATAAGTGCGAATCTGCATAAGCGCAAATTCAAATATCTCGAATTTGTGCTTATGCATATCAGCTATGGGATGGGAAGTGTGTGAATCGGGATGTTTTACCGAAGTGAAGGTAAGAGAGTGTATATGTGTGTTTTGTAAGTTGTGTGTGTGTGGGTTAGGGTAGGGAGGTGGGAGTATGAGTGTGAGTGTTGGATGTGTCTGTATTTGTATGTGTGCGCGAGGCAGTGTAAAATGGCTGTGTGGTGTTTTTTATTTTGTGTATTAGTGTGATCTCGGAGTTAGAATATATAAGTAGGGGGGTGTGGGGGTGCAGGGGGGCTTGCCCCTGCATGCATGTAGTGTAGGGCTTGTAGTTTATGTGATGTGGGTTGTATGGTGTGTGTGTCGTGTGGTGTATGTGTTCTGTATGTTCAGGGTTTTTTGTTTTCGTGCTTGTGGGATTCGGGATTTTTGTTGGTTCGACTTTACAGTCTCGAGTTACTGAATTTCGAGCATTCAGTAATTCGAGATTGTGAAGGGGAACCATATATATATAAATATATATATATATATATATATATATATATATATATGTATATATATATATATATATATATAAAATACACACACACACACACACACACATATATATATATATATATGTGTGTATATGCAAGTGTGTGTGTGTGTGTGTGTGTGTGTGTGTGTGTGTGTGTATATAATACACTTGCATTATATATGTACATAGATATGTATATATGTATATATATATATATATATATATATATATATATATATACACACACACACACACACACACACACACACACACACACACACACGCGCGCGAGCGTGCACACACAGACTTATGTATATATGTATTGCCATATATGGAACCACACATCATTTCTTGCAGTCATCACCAAACTTTGTTAACCAGATATCACTGATATTAGTTGGAAGCTCTAAAAAAATTGATGCCAAGCAGGAGGACATCCACTGCAGATCCCTGTGGGACAGCACTGGTCATTTTGTCTCTATCTGAAGAGGCATCACCCATTCAAAGAAGCAAGTGTTATCCTTAAGTCAGCTGGCTTTCCATATTACCATATAGAGATTTATGTTTATCAACTTATAAACACGTCCATTTTGTTTTACAGTATGAAATGCCTTGGCCAGATCAAGGGGAGGTAGTCTAGGTGATGTAACCAGTATTAACTTCCTGAGTAACCTTCTCAAAGAAGCTGACTAGATTCAGAAAGCAGGACATGGCCTTACAAAATCAAATTGCAGTGTGGCAAGTTTAGTCAGATGTTTGATGTCGCTGATGATGTGCTCCATTGCTTTATAGATAAGATGTTTAATGCTGATAGGTCTACAGTTTGCAGGGTCTGTGATGGGCCTACTGTTATGAGGGGCATTACTAGAGCACTGCTCCATGATTCATGGATATATCCTAAAGCAAGGCTTATATTAAAAGGAGGAGTGGACCAGGTGGTGCATGCTTAATACTGTTTATTAGAAACCTGGTATGGAATGTGGGGGTGGGTTAGTAGGTAAGTACCAGGCTAGCTGCCCTTGTGGGACATTTTAAGCCTAGCCAATTTCCCTGAAAGGTGAGAATCAAACCCTGTACCCTGTGAGGTAAACACCCTACCCATTATGCCAACCCCTAACTTGGGAGATGGTAGTTTCAGGGGAGAAATTTGCTGTAAACTCTTGTCAGTATGTTTGCAATGACCTTGGGGATTGAATGGGTGGTTCCATTATGGAAAAAGTTTATAGCAGCATTGAGCGCTATTTCTTAGGTTGTTGATATGACTAAAGAAAGACTTGTTATCCTTTGCTTCATTTGCTGGTTTTAACTAGTGTGATAATTTTCTGATCTTCACAGTTGCCTTTATATTCTTAGTAAGGCTGTTAATACAGTTCTGATGCCCCTGGTTTCTTGCCAGACAAGGCAGTTGAAAGAGTGTTTTCCTTCTTTTACACATTTTGTTTATATTAGCAGACCTCCAGGAGGGTTTATGTTTGAATTTACTATCATATTTGGTTTTGGAAGGGACTGTCAGGCCAACTCTTTTATCTTAACAGGCATAAAAATCATTAATGTAGTTGCCTGCATGACCAAGCTCAACAGTGACATTAACATGGGTAAATTTAGAGATTTCATCATGTAGTTATAGAAAGTGAACCTTTTTGAAGTCTCTAAGAAGGGTAGTGCTGGGTGCCAAGGGAGTGGAAGTTCCGAGGTTAAAGGTAACTGAATTAATGTCAGACTATTAATGAAATACTGACCCTGGGAGCAGACAGAGATTCAGTTTGTGAGTACCAAGTCAAGAATGTTTATGCCTTTGGTGTCTTTGAAGATAGTTAGCTCCAGGGCATTTTTATTTATCCAATCAAGAAATCACTGAGCATACCCAAAGCTGGAAATGTAAGTGTTCCAATCTAGCGAGGAATAGTTGAAGGCACTTGTAAAAATGTCAGGAATTTATCATTGTTATCAGGAGTCATAGGGAGTGATTGACAAAAGGATATGAGTTGGACATATGAATTCAGTAACAGGAGCTGAAATTCAGAAAACTCACTGGGGTGGTCTTTGGGCAAATGTTTTGAAAGTGCTACTATCTCTAATAAACACTGAGACTCCCCCCTAGTTACTGGTAGGTCTGAAGTTGCGGTAGGCACAAAATCTAGGCACAGAAGAGGTGTTCTCTAAGAATGTGAATGAAGCATAAGTGAAAACAAATGCATATCATGTGTTCCAGAAACAGAAGTGCCTTAAGACCAGGTAATTTAATGTTAAAACTCCTGGCATAGAGTAGAGCTACCTCAATACGATACATTTTCAGAATTTTGCTGTTTGTAAGGCCTAGTTGTTCATTGGATAAACTCTGCCTAAAAAAGTACAATGGACATAGCAAAAATTTTAGCCACTATGGGGAAACACTTGAATGAAAAATGTAGACCGTTTTTTGAAAAATAAGTTGGACTGTCAGCATCTCATCATACTGTAATGCATACTAGATCCCCTTGGAATGACACTAGCAGTTTACGCAATTATTGAACCTAATTATCTTTTCCTTGAAACTAGGCATCAGTCTAGGTGAAGGGAAGATTTCAGTTAAAAGCAGTGTCTTACTTCTAGGTGATGCTAGCGTGATAAGCTCCAACATATCCTTCTGCACAGTCTTGGGGGTCCTGATGTATTACTATCACATTGTAGTCATTCGATGGAGAAGAGGGTATTTAAGGCTTTAGTTATCTTCACTATCTTGGCTCTATTGTTTACATTTTATTTATTAAAGCATTCCTTTTTTATGTTTTGAGCCTTGGTGGTGGTGGATTTATTAGCCTTTTCAGCCTCTTTTGTGAGAAGATGTTTTTAAGTGGTGTTTTCAATTGTTTTGCATGCTATGTTTCCTATGGCAGGACTTTTTTTACATACCAAAGGGGACATTGTACTCAATGACAGGTCTGATGAATGCTGAATACAGTGAAACAATTCCTTCCTTGGGCCTAGATGCCATACCTTTGTTTATAAGACATATAATGATTTTCTCACTACAGCTGGCATGTGATGGCCAAAGGCTAGATTACTGTTTACATGTATCCTTAAGTCCCTGACTACTGGGTCAGCTCTAGGGGTGTATTGTCAATATGATAGCTAGCAGGGGTGGATGATTTCCATAAGGATACTATTATGCATTTCTTGGGATTTAATTTTAGGCCAGGACTCTCATGACAGATATTTGTCTGTGTCAGCCCTTCATGGAGAACGTTTGTGTTGGCAGAGGATTCTATGACTGCTTGAATTTTGCAATCAACTTCAATTTAGTCATCCAGAGGACATTGACAATGGCCTTGACTTCAGGGAAGTAAATGCCAAAAAGGGACTGCACTTGTGACTGATCTCTTTGTAGAGGTGGACTCCCCAATTCTAACTCCCTGGGTCCTGTCTTTGAGCCAGTTTGCTATCCACTGGGTGACATATGGGTTTGTACCTAACCTCTTTGAGTTTGTCAATGATGCCTGAGTGAAGAATTGTTTGAAATGCCTTGGCCAGGTCAAGTTAAGCAGTGTGAACCATTTTGCCCTCATTCATTGCTTTGTTGACCTTCTCAAAGAAGTCCACCAGGATGAGTAGGTATGACCTGCCCTTGATGAAACCAAAATGGGCTGGGTCCAGTGTTTGGAGGTTTATTATATCATTACTGATCATTTCCATGATAATTCTCTCCCTGGCTTTGCATATAAGACTAGTGAGACTTATGGGTCTGTAGTTTCCAGGGTCTGTAGGTGGCCCACCTTTGTTTAAAGGGATGACTGTTGCTTTTCTGCATTTGTGAGGCATGAAACCTGTTTGGAGGCTGCAGTTAAATAGTAATTCCAGAAGCCCTGACAGGTCATGTTGCATGCTATTGAGACATTACCCTGAGATATTGTCTGGGCCTATTGATGCAGTGCTCTTGGTCTTAGAGAGAACATTAGGGACCTGTTCCCTAGTGAAAGTAGGGGGAGTTGTATTTAATGGTATTTCCTGAGGGAAGGTTGAGGGGGGGTAAAGTTGAAACTGAATGTTTCTGCCAGTAGGTTTGCTGTATCTTTTAGCTCAGTATAGGTGACTCCATTATCAATGAGCTCTACACACTTTTGTATATTGGCTTAGAGGTTGTGGACATAGCTATAGAATGCCTTGTGGTTCTCCTTGATCTGGGAGGCCAAATTTACCTCAAATTGGAATTTGGGCTTTGGTAGACTTTGTGTCCACTGAATTATTTGTTTAGTTTATTGTGCGTTCTTTTATCCTTTTGGGTGCTACGCCTCCTAATTTTTGCCATGATTTCTTCCTTCTGTTATACAGTTTATTGCTGTGTACTTCTTCCTGGTGGGTACCGCTGCGTCTATGCAGGTATTAACATACTGTACTTATATGGGGTTTCTGTGAACAGCTCTGCGTAGGCAGCAGTGTTCTTAGAGTTTATGGGAGCTTGAAATTTTGCCAGGTTATCACTTAACAGTAGGAACTTAGCCTCATTGTTTGCTGCGCAAACTATGACCTAAGAAGTCATGATAGTCCACAACTGGTTAAGATGCATGCCAGTAGCACACTCACATAACAGCAGTTCAGGGTACCCCTCCTGTGTCAGATATATAACCCTGACATGCACGAGTCCCCTCTAGTCATGTACCCAGAGTTGTCACAGTTTGCTTCATACCATTCCAGGTGGACAGTTTAATAGGTATGTTTATACTACAGAAGCTATGGCCATAGGTAGATGTAAAGTGAGGGCAGTCCCATAGAGTATTGAGCAGTAGTGTTGTGGAAAATAGAAGCATAAACAGTTGTTAATGGATTGTCTGTCTCTCCCCCCACCCCTCATTTGCATCAATAATTATTACTCATATACTACGGGTATGTTGTTCTCCAACCCTAATTTTGGGACTTGTGTTACTTTATTGTTAATATGTTTGATTGCTTGCATGTTAACATATCTTGTTCAAATACCATTGTTGGTGGCCTGTTGCCATCAATGTTACTGGCATGCTGTTACGATGCATACTGTTGTTCCATTTATGCATGTGTTCTGTTTGCTATGCAACTGTTTCAGATCTGTTTTATGGGGTTAATTGAAACACCCATGCATGCTGTTATAACTAATCTTGTAATGTGTTGTTCATGACTAACCTACATAATGTGTAAAACCTCAACACCATAGTGCGTTTGGGAAGGCAGATCACAGTGGATCCACCTGTCCCACCTCATCTGGCTGTGGCACCGGGCCCCAGCACAGCTGGGACCCAACCCGGATCTGCCTCATCTGCTACTCCTGCACCATCTTCAGGTGGAACCAATGCAGGAGACAGGGCCCGTCCCTCCCCTGGGGGTAGGCGTAGACAGGAGGCTGTCAGCTGCAATCTAGTCTGAGGTTTGCTGCATAGCACCCT
The DNA here is from genome assembly GCF_019279795.1 of Protopterus annectens. Lineage (NCBI taxonomy): Eukaryota > Metazoa > Chordata > Ceratodontiformes > Protopteridae > Protopterus > Protopterus annectens. The sequence continues at coordinate 1,876,746,125 of NC_056731.1, read as the reverse complement.
TCAATCTGAGTTTGGAGAGCAGCTGCACCAGATTGAGGGCCACCTGGCACACCTCAAGGGGCAGGCCACCCCTCCTATCCATCCTCCAGTACAGCCATCTTTGGGGTCATGAAGGTGCATTGGTGACTGCCCATGGGTGGAGATCATAGTCCCACTATAACCATATGTGGGCCCATGGGCTTTGGATTCCCAATTACCCTCCTCGTCAGATGTGCTTACCTCCCTCATGTGTCATATACCACCCCTACTGCTGTCTTGTCTGTCTTGTCTGTCTCCCTACTCAACATACCTCCCCAGACATACCTACAATCCTTCCCCAACATCCCACTCTCACGTTAAAAAAAAAAGAAAAGGGCATCTGTCCCCAAAAAAATATTGCCCCATACATAGCTGTCCATTTCACACATGTGTCCACTGGACACGTAATCTGGTTCAATTGGCTTGACAACACATTTCTGTTGGCCTCACCCCTCTGTCTGGGGTTTGAGAGTCCAAATTCATGTCCAAATTCTGTACAAAGAAACAGCTGTTGCTGTATAAGAAATGGACAGCTATGGACCTTCCCTACACCCATCTTGCACATCACTAGCTATCTTTCATATTGATTTTCCTCTGCATGCCACATTTTCACAACTTTCCCATCTTCCCTTTTTCTTTTCTTTTAAAGAAATTAGCATGGGTGTAAGTGTGAGTAAGCACAATGCTAAGTGAAACCAACACAGATTAAGCATCTCTATGGTTGACCATGTGTTGGCATTGCTTAACGTCATGCAAACCTACACAAACACACGTAAAGCCACTTAAAACTGCTTTAATCACTCTGTCTCCATCAGCCACTGTTTTGGCTAGCAACAAAATAATAAGCCGGGACAAGTCTCAAACCCAAGACCCTGTACATCATATGCAGAACAATGTACCACTACACCATTTGAGCTGTAGCGATTGTGGATGCCTTTTCAAATATATCATGTAGTAGAGTCATTCAACAGCAGGGAAAAGATTCTGTAGAATCAGTCAGGTTTTGTGTATATGCATATACACATTATATATGTATGGAGATGCATATATATGGAGAAATATATGCATAATATAAATAGAGCTATGCATATAAAATATATATAAATATATATGCATATATATATATATATATATATATATATATATATATATATATTTATATATATATGGGATCCGTATGGATCCCCGAATGGCAACATCACCAAAATGGATTCGGCCGGGCATACTTGTGCGAAAGTGCTTTTCACCGAAGAAGCACTTTTGTGTAAGTATGCCTGTTGAAGATGCATTACAGTGGGGATAAGGAAAATTCCCTTTTCCCCACTGTTGTCTTGTTTCTCAGTGAGAATATTAAGGTGGGGGGTGTGTGGGGGGTGAAGGGGGTTGTCCCCCTGCAAAAACATAAATGTAATGTATTTTTTAACACACTTTAACGAAAGTGCTTTTTCGGTGAAAGCGCTTTCATTAAAGTGTGTTCGATGATGATTTGGAATATTGAACTTTCATTCAATAGTCCTAGATCTATGTATATATATATATATATATATATATATATATATATATATATATATATATATATATAGATAGCCAAAGGCTGTCAAAATGGAGGGGGGGCAATGCGCCAAAACTAAGGACATTTACTTACATTCCGTTCCTATGTCTGGAACGTTCTCCCCCAGTTTGTTGGGCTGTCTCCACAGTTTTCATTGTAAGAGGTATTTCTAACTACCTTATGTGATTCTGTTGTTCACACACCTCCATGAAGTTCCCCTCACAAGCAAGGAAAAGAGGCAATGCCCACATGAAGTACTCAATTATATGAGTGTGTTGCCATGCCATTGGCTACAGTAATAACAACACAGCTGTTCTGCATGCAATTAGCAAGTGGGGGACACCAGTTGGTGCACAGGTCATCAGCTGCTCATGAACATTACCTACAAAAGGCAAGCTGCTGCCTATGCAAAACAGATGTATACCCCACATCTCAGAGAGAGAGAGAGAGAGAGAGACAGACAGATGAACAAACCAACCAACTAACCAACACATATTGGAATCAAACCAACCATACTTGGAAAAAAGGTATATCAAACAAGTAAGCATGTAATGGAATGCAGTAGGGGGGTATGTAATAATGGGAAATAGGAAGTTCAACAAATATGTATTGACAAGACTTGCTGTACTGATATATTGATGATCAGAACGCATGGCCATAGCATCCGGGCCTGTCTGCAGTAACATAGATCACAGCTCAGACTCCTGAGTCACCAAAGGAAAGAATGGCTTACATATGACTACTACCGGAGTGTGTGTTGAACAATACTGACCGTGACACTACTGGCCAGCTACTGGAATGTCATAGACATCCATATGTTAATTGTGAAAACAACTATGATACACATGTTTGTCTCAGAAACCTATACTGGATATTTGCATAGTAAACTACTGTTGCAGATGTGTGTGTTGAACTGCATGTGATATACTGAGCTCATACCATTCAACTGTCCAGTGTTATGCACACAGACCATATGTGTGCCTCATATTTGTAGTCATTTACTCACAGAGTTGTGTTATGTCTGGCAAATCATTGGCAACTTGTGAAGACTAACATTACAACATCTCCTTCTCTTTCTTTTGGCTCTTCCCCTTAGGGGTCACCGCAGTGGATCATCTGTCTCCATTTCTTCCTGTCCTCTGCATGTTGATCTGTCACGTCAACCACCTGCATGTCCTCTATTGCCACATCCATACACCTTATTGTGGTCATTCCTCTTGTCCTCTTACATGGCAGCTTCATCCTTAGCACCCTTTTCCTAATATACTCACATCCTTCCTCAGCACATGTCCAAACCAACATAATCCCGCTACTCTCTTGCTTTGTTTCCAAACCATCCAACCTGGTCTGATCTCTAAGATACATATTCCTAATCCTGTCCACCCTCATCACACCCAGTGCAAGTCTTAACATCTTTAACTCTGCCACATCCAGCTCTGTCTCCTGTCTTTTTTTCATTGCCACTGCCTTCAACCCATATAACATAGCTGGTCTCACTACCCTCTTATAGACCTTCCCTCTCACTCTTAATGGTACTCGTCTGTCACAAATCACTCCTGGCACTCTTTGGCACCCTCCCCATCCTGCCTGTACTGTCTTCTTCACCTCTCCCCCACAGTAATCATTACTCTGAACTGTTGATCCCAAGTATTAAACTCATCCACCTTTGCAAACTCAACTCCCTGCATCCTCACCATTACTATATCCACCATCCCATTCACGCATATATTCTATCTTAGTCCTGCTGACCTTCATTCTTCCCCTCTCTAGAGCATATTTCCACCTCTCCAGGGTCTCCTCAACCTGTTCCCCACTCTCACTATCTCAGAACCTATGGTCATAGCATTTGGGTCTGTCTGCAGTGACAACCTGGGCTGATGTTCTAACATACATATTCCTAATCATGTCCACCCTTGTCACACCCAGTGCAAATCTTACCATCATTAACTCTGCCACATCCAGCTCTGACTCCTGCCTTTTTGTCAGTGCCACTGTCTTCCCTTTCACTCTTCCTGGTACTCGTCTGTCACAAATCACTCCTGACACTCTTCTCCACCCACTATACTCTCTTCTTCACCTCTCTTCCACACTCGCCATTACTCTGAACTGTTTATCCCAAGTATTTAAACTCATCCACCTTTGCCAACTCTACTCCCTGCATCCTCACCATTCCTCTATCCTCCCTCTCATTCACACACATATATTCTGTCTTAGTCCTGCTGACCTTCATTCCTGTCTTCTCTAGAGCATATCTCCACCTCTCCAGGGTCTCCGCAACATGTTCCCTACTCTCATTACATATCACAATGTCATCTGCAAACATCATAGTCCATGGGGACTCCCATCTGATCTCGTCTGTTAACCTGTCCATCACCACTGCAAATAAGAAAGGGCTCAGAGCTGATCCTTGAAGTAATCTCACCTCCACCTTAAATGCATCTGACACTCCCACTGCAGATCTCACCACTGTCACACTACTCTTGTACATATCCTGTACCACTCTTACATACTTCTCTGCCACTCGTGACTTCCTCATACAATACCATAACTGTACTTCTCCATTAACACTCTCAGAGCAAACATTGCATCTGTAGTGCTCTTTCCCCAGCATGAAACCATACTGCTGATCACTAATCCTCACTTCCCTTCTTAACCTAGCTTCTACTACTCTTTCCCATAACTTCATGCTGTTACTGATCAGTGTTATCCCTCTATAGATACTACAGCTCTGAACATCACCCTTATTCTTATAATTGGTACCCAAACACTTTTTCTCCACTGCTCACCCATCCGCTTATTTTCGAAGATTTCATTAAACAATCTGGTTAAAAATACTACTGCCATTTCTCCTAAACACCTCCATGCATCCACAGGTATGTTATCTGGACCAACAGGTTTTCCATTCTTAATCCTCTTCATAGCTATCCTTACTTCCTCCTTGTTAATCCATTGCATTTCCTAATTCACCATACCCACAGCATCCAATCTTCTCTCCCTCTCATTCTCTTCATTCATCAGCCGCTCAAATTACTCTTTCCATCTGCTCAACTCACTCTCCTGGCTTGTGAGTACATTTCCCTCATTAACTTTTTTCACCCTTATCTGCTGCACAACCTTCCTAGCTCGGTCCCTCTGTCTGGCCAATTGGCACATGTCATTTTCTCCATCCTTAGTGTCCAACTTCCATACAACCCTTCATACGCCTCACCCTTAGCCTTTACCACCTCTCTTTTTGCCATGCACTTCATCTCCTTATACTCGTGTTTACTTTCTTCATCTCTCTGACAATCCCACTTCTTCATCGCCAACCTCTTTCTCTGCATACTCCCCTGTACTTCCTCATTCCACCACTAGGTCTCCATGTCCTCCTTTCTCTGTCCTGATGTCACACAAAGCACCTTTCTAGTCGTCTCCTTTACTAGCTCTGCTGTCGTTACCCAGATATTCGGTAACTCTTCACTGCCACCCACTGCCTGTCTTAACTCTTCCCTGAACTCAACCTCACAATTATCCTCTTTCAGTTTTCACCATTTGATCCTTGGTGCTACCCTCACACTCCACCTCCTCTTCTTGATCACCAATGTCATCCCACAGACCAACATTCCATGCTGCCTAACTACATTCCCCTGTCACCACTTTACAGTCTCAATCTCCTTCAAACTGGCCCTCCTGCACAGGATATAATCCACTTATGTGCATCTTCCTCCACTCTTGAATGTCACCCTATGCTCCTCTGTCTTGTTAAAGTATGTATTCACCACAGCCATGTCCATCCTTTTTGCAAACTCCACCACCATCTCACCTTCTGCATTCCTTTGCTTAACACCATACCTATCCATTCCTTCCGCATCATCTCTGCTCCCTTCACCAACATGCCCATGGAAATCTGCTCCAATCACCACTCTCTCACCCTTGGGTAGAGTCATCACCACTTCATCCAATTCACTTCAAAGTTTTTCTATCTCATCCATCATACGTGCAACTTGTGGAGCATATCCACTAACAACAGTCATCATTACACCATCAATTTCCAGCTTCATAAACATCACTCTGTCTGACACTCTTTTCACCCCCAAACACACTCTTGGCATACTGTTCCTTCAGGATAACCCCTACACCATTTCTCCTCCCATCCACACCATGATAGAACAATTTGAACCCGACTCAGATACACCTAGCTTCACCCCCATCTGGTATCTTGCACACACAATATATCAGCCTTCCTCCTGTCCATCATATCAGCTAGCTCTGTCTCCATACCAGTCATACTGCCAACATTAAAAGTTTCTACCCTCATTACCACACTCCTAGACTTTCTCCTCTCTTCCTTCCATATGAGCGTTGGACATCCTCCAGGGTGTGTCTGTGAATGCAAAGCCTACTGTGCTATCAAATGACTTGCGTGTTAGATCAATATTAAGAAAGTGTCAACAATTTTGGCCCATCATCCCCCGTGTATGTGTGGCATCCCCCAGATGTCCTGCTCTAAGAGGTTGACAGGAATGACTGAGCAGCAAGAGTGTAAATACAGTGTGCCATGCTGACATAGAACTGAAATGTATATCAGGTATTACCTGTGCACATGTACGTATGAGTAGGTGCACCTGGCTGCCTCATAACAACAGACATGGGATGCAAAACATCAGGTAAATAAGCTGTACATGTTGTGCATGTGTAATCTTAGTTTCTGTGCATCCAACAGAGTTAGATTTCTACAGCTACTGGGTGTTGCATTGCCATGACACAGACATGGGTAACAGAATAAGCATGATTATCAGGTTGAAACTGGAGAGGTGTCCAACTGTGTTATGACCTTGTGTCCATGCCTACTACAAACAGCTATATGGCCACCTACATAGCATTATGGGCTCAGCAATACCTTACTTGTAAAACCTGTCTCCACCAAAGTAGAGTAATCCCCTTTGCTGGACAGCAGCAATACACAAACCGCATAATTGGTCACTATATTGGCTGTACAGGGCAAAGTAGAAGCAGGCAACAAATTGGCAGCAAGTCAATCTTTGTCTGAATGAGCATATAAGGTCACAGGTGGATTACTGTAAGGCTAACTATGAGTATAAATTGGACACATCCACCAAGGGCAATCACAAGGCCATCTTCACATTTCTCCGCAATCTCAGAGGCAACAACCCTACCCACCCTATAATGGTGGTCAATCACATCACATACACACACACCATAGCTATAGCCAACCTATTGCAGACAAGTTTAGGGAAAACATCACCCCCCCCCCGGCTCACCATCAGTATAGGTGGATATGCAAAGCACCTGCACCCCTCCCATCATCATCAGGGAGCAAACAAATGTGAATTATGAATGGTGGTTTATGCAATGTACTGGCTCTCCTTGGGGGAAACATAACACATCAGGACCAGGAGTGCAATGCAGGTTTATACTGTGCTGATAGATGACAGGGGTATGATTGGTTGTACATGGTGGCTAATGATAAGAAATTCTGATGTTCTGGCTCTGCAAATAACTCTTGGCAATGTCTGAGGTCCTGTAATATGTTTGCCTGTTTATGTTTTCTAGGTGGCATGCAGCATCAGCCAGCATACACTGCAGACGAGAATGCAGCTATCACTGAAGCAATAATCCAGCACCATGTGGTGCTGTTCGGCCGTAGCCGACAAAATCTGCAGGACCGGACTCCCCTGTGGGATGACCTTGTCCACAAAGCTAACAGTCTGGGCCACCATGGCCGCACATATGATCAGGTCAGGCATCAGGCAACTGATCTGATATGTCGTGCCCGGCAAATGGCTGCTGCCGTGGCCAGGGACCGTACTGCTACAAGTGGGGGTCCAGCCAAACAGGCCCCACTTATGGCAACAGAGGAGCTCCTTGCCAACCTTGGGGCAGCCCCCACACAATAGCCAACACATGAAACACAAGTTGTGGAGGTGGGTGGCACCCAGGCAACAGGCGAGGAGTATCCAGTTAAAGCCACAGTGCACATCAATTTAATCATGTAGCAGTCATACTGTCTTCTATAGAGTATCTAGATGCATATTTCAGTTCAAACTGCATTTGTGGGTGGGGTTTAGTAATGCACACAAGTGCACATCTATGGTGAGGTACAGCAAATTGTGTACTATCATAGCCTGTACTTTACCTGTGCAGAAACATAGCATTCATCTTATACCAATGCCAAATGTGAGTCTGCTGACAATACCTCTATCCCACAATTACATAGGTACCTCTGGTCTGGATGTGGGATAGCAGCCTGAAACTGATGAGTGCGGGATTGTCCTGTTGTGGCTCACCAATACCCCAGGCATGTTAAGATCATTCATGTGGCCATGCACACAACTGTTACTCTCAGCCATATTGTGATATCTGCATGTTCACTTGTGGTGGGGTTAACTGCATTGCATCACAGTGGTCGTCACAGGGGCCTATTTGCAGGAGATGTAACATATCTCTAGCATACATCACAACCTGTCATTGCAAGAAATCTGGACAACGACTGACAAAATGGGGGGCAAAGGCACAAAACAAGGGTCATATATTATAAATTATTGTTATACAGTGAATATAAATGGTGTACACACACCTGTTAGAATGCCAGGTATTTGTGATATACAAAAATGAGAATGCAGCTATCACTGAAGCAATAATCCAGCACCATGAGGTGCTGTTTAGCCATAGCTGACAAAATCTGCGGGAGCGGACTGCCCTGTGGGATGACCTTGTCCACAGAGTTAACACCTTGGGCCACCATGGCTGCACATATGATCAGGTCAGCCATCGGGCAACTGACCTGATATGTTGTGCCTGGCAAAGGGCTGCTACCAAAGCCAGGGATCGTATTGTTACAGGTGGGGTCCAGCCACACAGGGCCCATGTGCGTTAGCAAAGTAGCTCCTTGACAACCTTGGGGCAGCCCTCACACAACAGCCAACACATGAAACACAAGTCATGGAGGTGGGTGGCACCCAGGCAACAGACAAGGACCATCCAGGTAAAGCCACAGTACACATCAATTTAATCATGTAGCAGTCATACTGTCTACTATGGAGTATCTAGATCCATATGTCAGTTCAAACTGCATTTGTGAGTGGGGTTTAGTAATGCACACAAGGCACATCTATGGTGAGGGACAGCAAATTTTGTACTATCATAGTTTGTACTATACCTGTGCAGAAACATAGCATTCATCTTGTACCAATGCCAAATGTGAGTCTGCTGATAATACCTCTCCCCCACAACTACATAGGTACCTCTGGTCTGGATGTGGGACAGCAGTCTGAAGCTGGTGAGTATGGGATTGTCCTGTTGTGGCTCACCAGTACCCCAGGCATGTGAAGGTCATGCATGTGATCATGCACACAACTGCTAATCTCAGCCATATTGCAATATCTGCATGTTCACATGTGGTGGGGTTAACTGCATTGCATCACAGTGGTCATCACAGGGGCCTATTTGCAGGAGATGTAACATATCTGTAGCATACCTCACAACTTGTCATTGCAAGAAATCTGGACAAAGACTGACAAAATGGGGGACAAAGGCATAAAACTAGGGACATATTTTATAAATTATTGTTATACAGTGCATATAAATGGTGTACACACACCTGTTAGAATGCCAGGTATTTGTGATATACAAAAATGGGAGCCCAATAAAACATTTCTGAACCCTTCCAACCATTCATGTGACCTATAACCTGTACAATTCAATTGTAAAACAAACAAATACGTTAGGGGAACAATTCTGACACCTAAAAGACAGCAGTCACCATCAGGAAGCAGTATTGCATCTGGCCTTGGACCTGGTGGTGCCAGTGAGCCTCCTGCCAGGACAAGTTCATGTGTCTGTGGCCAGAAATGGTGAACTGGACACCCTGCCATGTACAGTCCACAGCTGTCCAACATACCCCTGTGTAGGGCAGTCACATGGTGTGACTGTGTGCACACATACACTCACACACACACACACACACACACACACAGACATCTGTATTACTGGCAGGTCACCACCAGACACACACACAGCATGTATGCACAGCACATGTATGGGATACCCCTCCAAATATACACACATGGATGTCAACCACATGGTCCAGTCTAGGCCTCTGGCAAACCCACACTACATCCTGTGCATATGATGATGCCTGTGTCACATCCCTGTCATCCATACCATTTATTCAGGGACAGGCTAATATGGGTCTGATGCACAGGGTGAATATAGTGCAATGTAGCTATGTAATACTGTGTAAGGTGCTGTCTGCTTGCATTTGTTATGGGTAAACATAAAGGTGTATGTACCTTATTAGCCATGATGCATTATTGCTGTTAGTACCACTGACTGAATGTAGTCTGACATGTTGTATTCTGTTTGTGTTCCAGGTGTCTGCAGGCTGTGGCCCTGCAGATATTATCAACATGGAGTATGGCAGAGTGGAAATATACTGACAGTTTCATAGCCAAGGTACAGTTTTATATGTATGTTTACCATGTCTGTATGCATGCAACAGTGTGTAAGGGACACTGTTATCAGACAGTGTGACCTGGTGTACATACCCCTTGTCACAGACAGGTTGCCTTCAGACACGTCACCTCAGTGTTGTATAGTACCACAGGCTCATACATATGGAACAGGTTACTGGGGTACTGTCAGTAGGTCCCTCATCAGCTTAGTCATTAGACTGACTGCAACAGATTCATGTGTCAGCACCTGTTGCCCCTGCATACACCCAACCCTGTCACAGTTGGTGAGGGCGTGCAACATACATACATATTTACAGATGGATAGATTGTGTCTTTCTTCCTCTTTACTGAATGAGGACATTACCGTAGCACAATATGAAAAAATACAGCATCTGCAGATATCTCATGCACAGTGAACTCTCAGTGCAGCAATATTCTATGAAAAACAGCATGGCATCATTTACTGTAAGTCCCAGCAAAGATTTTATACTGATAAAATGAATTGCATTAAGCAGTGGTAGAAACAGCAGTTAATTCTAGTCTTGCTTTTATTTTTAGCTTATTCTCTCAACTTATAATTAATCATTATGCTAGCTATCAGCACAGATAATCAGTCACTGATGGCTAAGGTGAAAAAGTATCTCAATACCCTTAATAACCAAGAAAGCAATGAGCAAGGTATTTAATAGTAATGAAATGTATTTTATAGCACATAAAATAGCAAAGTATTTGGATCATGTAATGATTTTCTAGTAAGATGTCCATGAATGTTACAAAACATTTTTCACTTTATATGTTGGCTGGAATTCATGAACAAGTTGCAGAGTATTAGGGAGGAGGGCTTCAAGCAGGGTGTGGACAATTCGGAAAGAAAAGTTGCATGGGCTAGAGGCACAATGGCTTGCACTGCTCAATGCATTGTATGCAAATGAGCAATCAACAATCGGCAATGAGTAATCGACACGGTACAAGCGAATGAGCTGGTGATGGATTCAACAAAGTACTGTGATCCATATAAATGCATATGAAGCATGAAGTGTACTTGGCAGTCATCATTATCATCATCATCATCAACACCACCATCATCATCATCATCATCATCATCATCATCATCAACACCACCATCAACACCACCATCATCATCAACACCACCATCATCATCATCATCAACACCACCATCATCATCAACACCATCATCATCATCGTCATCATCATCAACACCACCACCATCATCATCATCACTCTCTTTCCCATTTTCTACATGGGGTTGGAGTGTCGTGTCAGCTGTCACCATCCCTCTTAATTCAATGTCAATTATTGTCTTTGACAGCCATGCCTGTCTATGGCAGGTCTTTTCTCACGCATTCCATCCATTTCCTTGCTGGATAGTGCTCTTTTCCTCTTGCCTTGTTTCTGTCTGTCCCAAATTTTCTTCACCAGATTCTGATTTGCTTTCCTGCTGTGCCCGAACCTCAGCAATCTGTTCTCTTTGTCCTTCTCTGCAATTGGGGCTACTTTGGCTTCTGCTGTTATGTCCTCATTTCTTCATCTGTCCCACAGTGGGCATCCTACCGCTAGTCTCATGCACTTTGCCTTTATCACCTCTAGCTTCCTCAATTGCTCTGGCTTTACTGCACAGGTTATTGTTCCATACAGTATTATAGGATGCACCACTGCTTTGTACACCTTACTTTTCAGCTTCTTTGGCATTTCCTGTCACAAACTACCCTTGATGCTCTTTGCCAGTTTGCTGCAGCTCCTCTCTGATTCCAGCTTTGATCTTCTCATTCAGACTTCCCTTCTTTACCAATCCTCCTTGATATGTGAAGCTGTTAATCTGTTCCACTATTTTCCCTTCTCTCTCAGTTCTCAGCTTCTTCTGATCTCCCCCATTTGCTGCCATTGCACTTGTCTTATCTGTACTCAGTTTAATTTCATATGCCTTCAGTTTTGCTTTCAATTCCCCCATCATTTGCTGAAGTTCTTCGTCAGACACTGCCTCTAATGTTTCACAGTCTGCATTTAATAATTTTCATCTGTCCCCTCAACCGCTAATGTAGTCCATCACCAGTATAAATGACAGTGAGCTCAGAGCTGATGAACCCTGATGTTCACCCACTCCCATCTGCCATTCATTTCCTGTGAACTGTTAAACAGATTGTTGCAAGCATCTCTCATGAAAGGTGTCTGGTGGCTGTCTATCTTTATGTCTTTCTCTTGCAACTGGATAGAGTTTTTTGTGTCATCTTCTGAGTCACATAACAGGAGCTGGTAGAGTACTGTGATGCCTTGTTCCTTGCTATTATAACTGCTGTCTTAACTTCTTTGTTAGTCATCCAGTATTCCTTTTTAGCCTGGTCCATCTTTTTTCATAGGTTCATAGGTTCATAGATTATTACTAAGTTAAATGCCCTTGCAAGCCATTTTAAGCCTAACCAGTTAGCCCTTGTGAGACTCAAACCCTGCACCTTGTGTTTGTAAGGCAAACACCTTAACCATTAGGCCACCCTCCACCTTTTCCTGCACCTCTTTTTTTCTTTTGATGACTTTCTGAATATCTGCATTCCACCACTGGTTCTCCTTCTATACCTTATTTTCATTTGTGGCTCACTTGCATATTTATTTTCTAGCCCAGTAAAACCAGATATTTTTGCCATAACTGAAATATTGTTAAAACCCCAGATACTTGACTCTGAAATGTTACTCCCTTGTTATAATATCATCATGGCCAATAGAATTAAAAAAAAGTGGTGGAGTAGCTTTACCATACTCTCACAATCTTGAAATCCTAACCTACAATAAACATATTCTCAAATTCCATAATGTCAAACTCTTCATCTAGTATCTTACACTAAGTAACCATAAGCAACCATGTATGATAGTAATCTATATTCCCCCAGGTAATAATGCTATAAACCTGGAAAGCATCCTAAACCAGATCTCACATATATCTTCTAATGAAAAGATCATCCTATAGGTGACATTCATTTCAATTGGCATATTATCTCCACAAATATCTATTAAGTGGCCTAAACTTATTTAGTTTGACTCAGTTCATTTGCTTTTTCACATGTAATAACTATCCCAAAAATAGTGGGCTCAGTTCTAGACTGGATATTGGTGCCCATTTCCACTAAGTATGTCTCCAGTGGCACCCTCACTGATTCCATCAGTGACCACCTCCCTGTATATACAAACATACTTATTACCCATCATGTCAAACACTTGCTTAGAAAGTACAGTTGTGTACACCTACCATAAATGTAGATGTTTGAGTGTCTTCACTGTTGCAGTCATAACTGTAGGGTGATCCTGCCGGCAGGCAGCCCGAGGTCGGTCAGAATTCCAAAGTCTGGGTCCGGCGTCGGCTGTACCAGCAAGTACCCTGACGTCAGAACTCAGAGGTATAAAGCTGACAGCCGACGCCATCTTCTCCAGCCTTTCTTGCCCCAGATGTCAGAAGCCCCCAAAAAACAAACCAAAAGGTGTCTAAAAAGGAACACAAATACACCACAAAAGAAGTGGAAGAGAAGACAAGCAAAAATAAGAGGGGACTGGTGGGAGGGAAACACCGACTGCAACAGTGAAGACACTCGAACATCTACATTTATGGTAGGTGTACACAACTGTACTATGTTCTTCGTGTTTCACTGTTGCAGTCATAACTGTAGGGTAGAATCCCAAAGCTGTGAATGAGGGAGGAGGTTATGCAGAAGAAGGGGCAGCTAGAAGACCCTGCAAAACAGCAGAGGCAAAGCCTGTCCTAGACTTAGAATACAAAGGGAGATTATAGTGCTTAGAGAATGTATGCACTGAACTCCAAGTAGCAGCTTCCAAAATGTCCCTGGTAGGAACCCCTCTGAGAAAAGCTGCTGAAGTGGCAGCTACTCTAGTAGAATGACTTCTAACAGTACCTGGAATCTGTTTCACATAGTGAGAGTAACAAAACCTTATTCCATGAGCAATCCATTTGGAAATAGTTTGTTTAGAAATAGCCTTACCTAGAGAGCTGGAGGCATAAGAGATAAGCAATTGATCAGATTTTCTGAAATCCTTAGTCTTGTCCAGGTAAAATCGTAGTTGCCTGTGTACGTCCAATGAATGTAAGATACTTTCCCCTTTATTTTGAGGATTTGGAAAGAAGGTAGGAAGGTGAATAGTCTGATTTAAAGCCACTTTAGAAATCACATTGGGCATAAAAGTAGGATTTCTCCTCAAGGAAACTCTGTCTTGGTGGAAGATGATGTATGGTTCCACAACCATGAGAGCTTGCAACTCTGAAACCCTTCTGGCAGACGTTAATGTCAATAAGATAGCTGTCTTCCAGGATAAGAACTTGATATCCGAAGCTGCAGCAGGCTCAAAAGGAGGCAAAGTAAGTTTCTCCAAAACATAATTAAGATCCCAAGCAGGAACAGGAGGAGTTGTGGGAGGTCTTAAATTCTTAGCTCCTCTCAAAAATTGCCTCACCAGCTGGTGAGAAAAAATGGGAGGATCAGTATTAAAATGAGCCGAGATAGCAGAAGCATGAATTTTGATGGAGGAAAAGGAAAGGCCTTTAAGCAGAAGGTCTGAGAGGTAAAGTAAAATGGAGGAAATATCAGGCAAAAAAGGATCAAAACCTCGATCCTGCATCCAAATACAAAATCTTTTCCATTTTGAAGCATAAGATTTTCTAGTGCTAGGCCGCCTAGCTTCTAAAAGAACATCCAAAACCTGTTTGGGAAGGGAAGGAATCAAAGGCCCTTGAAGAGCCAAGCTGCTAGGCAAAGAGTCTTGATTTGAGAGTGTTGCATCCGACCCTGATGCTGGGACAGAAGAGAAGGGATCAGAGGAAGAATCCAAGGAGGTTCCAAGAATAGGTGTTTCAAAGTTGGATACCAAAACTGCCGAGGCCAATTTGGAGCTATCAAAATAATAGTCTTGGGTTTGTCCTGTTTTATTTTCAGTAACACCCGAGGCAGAAGAGGAAGAGGAGGGAAGGCATATCCCAAAAGATTCCTCCAGCTGAATGACAGGGCATCCACTTTCCAAGCTGTTATGTGGAAGGACCTGGTGCAAAAGAGAGGCAACTGATGATTGAGATGGGATGCAAACAGATCTATCTGAGGACAACCCCAAACTGCAGTTATTCTGCTGAATAAGTTGGGGTCCAACATCCATTCGTGAGGATCCAAAAGATTTCTGCTTAGGCTGTCTGCTAAGAGGTTCTGATTTCCTGGAATGAACTGAGCTTGAAGATGCAGATTCAGATTTAGAGCTGTGTCCCATAAATTCATGGCTAGTCTGCAAAGGGGGTAAGAGTGAAAGCCCCCTTGCTTGTTTATGTACCACATGACTGTGGTATTGTCTGTACGAATCAGAAGAGGTCCTGGTTTCAAAAGAGTCTGGAATGCTAGAAGAGCATTTTGGACTGCCAACATTTCCTTCAAGTTGATGTGCCAGGGTAGTTGCTCCTTTGTCCAAGAGCCCTGCTGGCCAATGTCTAGAAAATGAGCTCCCCAAGCATAATCCGAAGCGTCCGTGGTTATGATCTGAGAAGGTTGAGGCAGGCGGAAGGATTCCCTTCGTTCAAAGCACAAGCCCTGGACCACCAAAGGAGCTCCTTTTGGAGGCAGGGAATCAGTGGAATCATTGTGTCTAGACTGTGGTAATGCTGAAACCATACACTCTTTAGGTACCATTGAAGTTTTCTCATATGAAGCCTTGCATTTGGAATCAACAGGATGCAAGACGCCATGTAGCCCAAAGCCTGCAGGAATTTCCTTGCAGTGAGCTGAGGTAAAGTTGCCAAGGTTTTGAAAATTGAGGCCAGCTGTAATTGTTTTTCTGGAGTGAGGAAGGCTCTTTGCAAGCTTGTGTTTAGAAGAGCTCCCAAAAAAATCATTTGCTGAGAAGGGATCAGATGTGACTTTTTTGTGTTCACTGAAAATCCTAGTAGTAGAAGACATTGAACAAAATCCAGATGTTGAAGTAAAAGGTCTTTGCTGTCCGCCTGAATAAGGCAGTCGTCCAGATAGGGGTAAATTTGAATCCCTTGGAGTCTGCAATAAGCTACTACTGGAGCCAGACACTTGGTAAAGACTCTGGGTGCAGTAGATAAACCAAAGGGCAGTACAGAGAATTGAAAGTGCCTCGAACCTGCCTTGAATCTGAGGTATTTTCTGCATTCCTGCCTGATGGGAATGTGTAAGTAGGCTTCCTTTAAGTCCAATGTCACCATCCAAGCATCCTGGGAGAGCATGGGAAGAAGTTGTTGTAGAGTAAGCATCTTGAATTTTGGAATTTCCAGAAAGGTGTTTAATACTGAAAGGTCTAGAATAGGTCTCCATGAGCTTTGTTTTCTTGGGACCAGAAATAGTCTTGAGTAAAAACCTTTTCCCATCTGTGAAAGTGGAACAGGTTCTATGGCACTCATGGCCAATAGAGCGTCCACTTTATTTAAGGCCTCTGACCACTGATGTTTTGGCAGATCCGGCCAACCAATAGACCTTGGCAGAGTGTGAAAGTGGAATTTGTAACCTCTTAAAATCACGTCCAAAACCCATTTGTCTTGGGTTTTATGAGTCCAATTTTGGTAGAAAAGAGAAAGTTTTCCTCTGAGAGGGGCTTCCAGGCAAAGAGGACCTGTAGCCCAACAGAGAGAGTCATTGGGTCTGCTTCCTTTGAGATTGAGATCTGTCTTCTCCCCTTCTAGGGGATGAAGCAGTCCATTGTCTGGACCTGTAAGAGGCCTGAGCCTGAGCCCGACCTCTGGAGCGTCTATATCTTCCCCTTTGAGGCCTGTCAGACGTGGGAAAGGACCAATTTTTGGAGGGCCAATTTCTAGTAAATCTAGGAGGCTGAACTTGTAAGAAATCTTTAACAGTCTGCATAGATTTCGCCTTATCCTCCATCTTTTTAATAACCTCCTCAGCTTTAGAGCCAAACAGAACATCATGCTGAACAGGGGCATCTAACAATTTAGCCTTAACTTGCTCAGGCAAATTCTGCTCTCGAAGCCAAGCATGTCTCCTGATAACAGTACCAGAGGCTGCGGCTCTACAAGAAGCCTCCAAGGCATCAAAACCACAATGTAAGCTATGTTTGCTAACTTGTTCAGTTGCATGCAATACATCCTGTAATTCCTTGTCCTCTGCACATGCAGGAAAGTTAGAAAGTTTTTGTTTTAAAACAGACAAAAGAAATTGCTGATACTTGAACATATGAAACTGGCAATTTAAAGCTCTAATAGAAAGAGTAGCAGAAGTATACACCTTTTTGCCCCATCTGTCCAAGGCACAAGAATCCTTTTCAGAGGGAATAGGATTTTTAGCTGAAGCGGCCTTAGCAGCCTTGAAACCCTGAGAAATAGTTTCAGGATCTGCAGAAGGGTTCTTGTACAAAAATTGATGGGAATCAGGGACTCTATAAAATCTATCTGGCTTAGAAGGAGCAGGCGGATAAGAGTCAGGATTCAGGTTAGCTTCAGAGAAAGCATCATCCACAATATCAAGAACAGGAGGAATAGCCAAAGGCCTGTGTTGTGGGAGAAGGAGAAATTCCCTAAGTCTCTTCTTGGAAGCGGAATAATCCTGACCTTCCCAATGAAAATGCTCTCTCATCTCATGCAAGGTTTCCCCAAAAGAAAAATCTTCAGGGGGAGAAGCAGAGGGAATAGAGTCCTCTGCATCAGAATCCTCATAAGGAGGAAAAGAGTAATCCTGTTCAGAGGAAGAAACTGAAGACACAGAAGCCTGATCAGAGGAATCATAAGGAATATCCTGTCTAGGCCTGTCTAGGCCTTTTTTCAGGAGGGGGGTGAGAACCCCTAATCATAGTAAGCAAATCTTCAGCCATCCTTAATAGTTGCTTTTGGGTCTTGGGAGCTGAATCCGAAGAAGCTTGAGAAGAAATCCTAGGCTTAACAGGAATCTTTGACTTTGCCTTTGTCTTTGTAGTAATGGTGATATGAGAAGGCCTGAAAACCCCTTCAGAAGCCGGTACCTGCACAGCGGTTCTGGACCCATCTGAAGGAGCGATGTCCGAAGGTCCTGCAGCAGATAAAATACTGGGCCTAGTTGGCTCCCCATGGGAGTCCGTGTCGGCCATCGGTTCCGAAGTGGCTGACGACAGGGGCTGCAAAAGCACCTCACTGACGACCGCCGAACCCGAAGCTGGCTCCGGCTGCATAGAATCTTGTTTGGACCTCGGAGGCCTATCCTTGTCCTTGCGCTTTTTGTGAATTCCGATTGTCAGTAAAGTATCCGACGACATCCTGTAATTGAACCGTCTACTGAAATAATTCAAGGCCCAATCGTACCTACGCTTAATAGTACGCAAATTAAACCTGGCACAAAACCGACAGCAAGAAACGTCGTGGTCAGGGCCTAAGCAAGGAAGACAGTAAGAGTGGAAATCTTTATGAGGTATTTGTTTTCCACACGATATACAATTATTAACTTTTTCTGACATCGGAGGAGCAAGAAAAAAGTTTCCCCAACGGGGTACTTAGCTTGAGAAGAGAAGAAGAAGTCTTCGGACCGACGACAAGCAAAGCACGTTGTCCGGGAATCCGCCAACCAACAACTTGCGAGCTGCTTTCCACCGCACGGCAAGAAAGACTGGAGAAGATGGCGTCGGCTGTCAGCTTTATACCTCTGCGTTCTGATGTCAGGGTACTTGCTGGTACAGCCGACGCCGGACCCAGACTTTGGAATTCTGGCTGACCTCGGGCTGCCTGCCGGCAGGATCACTGTACAGTTATGACTGCAACAGTGAAACAGGAAGAACATCTTCCTGCAACCTCACTAATTTTAACTCTGTTACACTTAACAGAATTCTAAGCTAATTTAACTGGTCTACCCTAAAAAATATTCCACTTGACTAAACTGTACACAAATTTAACCCACTTTTCCTGAAAACCCTCAATAGTCTGGCTTCAAGTAGAACAAAAAGAATGAAGAATATACCCATTCCTCCTTGGTTATCCACTCAAAGCAGGCACCTAATGTATGAAAGAGATAGATCTTTGAAAGAATGGTTAAAATATAGATCTCCACAAGAACTAAAACACTTTAAAGAACTACATAACCATTATAAAAGACAGATTATCACAGCCAAGTAAATCTTCTTCAGTAACCCCTTACCAAATCAGTCTTCCATACCTAAAACACTCTGGTCTTCTATTAATAATATAGTCTACCCTGGAACATCCACCACTCATAATCCTGCCCCAAATAAATGTCCTTTCAAAACAAGAGCTGCTCAGTTTAACACATATTTTACAGGATGTACTAAAGTGCTTACTAAAGATTTTCCTCCCAACAATCCTGACATGCCCTGTCCTCAGACAGCAAACACCCCCTATTCCACCCTAAAGCCAATCCCAACCTTCTACATCAAGTTGCGATTACTTAAACTGAAACCCTATTCTATTTTAGTAGATAATTTCCCGGCAGGGTACCTCGAGCTTCCAGTTCCATAGCTTATCCTGTGTCTCTCTAATTAACACATCTATTCCACCCTAAAGATACATCATCTGATATACCTAATTTCA
>NC_056731.1:1876694809-1876726064 GCF_019279795.1 Protopterus annectens | reverse complement strand
GTGTGGTATTTACAAAGGACTTAATTCCCTTTCTGTAGTTCAGTGTTTTCACAGTATATGTATTCCATTATATATGTCAGGTGGTATTTACAAAGGACGTAATTCCCTTTCTGTAGTTCAGTGTTTTCACGGTATATGTATTCCATTATATATGTCAGGTGGTATTTACAAAGGACGTAATTCCCTTTCTGTAGTTCAGTGTTTTCACGGTATATGTATTCCATTATATATGTCAGGTGGTATTTACAAAGGACGTAATTCCCTTTCTGTAGTTCAGTGTTTTCACGGTATATGTATTCCATTATATATGTCAGGTGGTATTTACAAAGGACTTAATTCCCTTTCTGTAGTTCAGTGTTTTCACTGTATATGTATTCCATTATATATGTCAGGTGGTATTTACAAAGGACATAATTCCCTTTCTGTAGTTCAGTGTTTTCACGGTATATGTATTCCATTATATATGTCAGGTGGTATTTACAAAGGACGTAATTCCCTTTCTGTAGTTCAGTGTTTTCACGGTATATGTATTCCATTATATATGTCAGGTGGTATTTACAAAGGACATAATTCCTTTCTGTAGTTCAGTGTTTTCACGGTATATGTATTCCATTATATATGTCAGGTGGTATTTACAAAGGACGTAATTCCCTTTCTGTAGTTCAGTGTTTTCACAGTATATGTATTCCATTATATATGTCAGGTGGTATTTACAAAGGACGTAATTCCCTTTCTGTAGTTCAGTGTTTTCACGGTATATGTATTCCATTATATATGTCAGGTGGTATTTACAAAGGACGTAATTCCTTTTTGTAGTTCAGTGTTTTCACAGTATATGTATTCCATTATATATGTCAGGTGGTATTTACAAAGGACTTAATTCCCTTTCTGTAGTTCAGTGTTTTCACGGTATATGTATTCCATTATATATGTCAGGTGGTATTTACAAAGGACGTAATTCCCTTTCTGTAGTTCAGTGTTTTCACGGTATATGTATTCCATTATATATGTCAGGTGGTATTTACAAAGGACGTAATTCCCTTTCTGTAGTTCAGTGTTTTCACGGTATATGTATTCCATTATATATGTCAGGTGGTATTTACAAAGGACGTAATTCCCTTTCTGTAGTTCAGTGTTTTCACGGTATATGTATTCCATTATATATGTCAGGTGGTATTTACAAAGGACGTAATTCCCTTTCTGTAGTTCAGTGTTTTCACGGTATATGTATTCCATTATATATGTCAGGTGGTATTTACAAAGGACGTAATTCCCTTTCTGTAGTTCAGTGTTTTCACGGTATATGTATTCCATTATATATGTCAGGTGGTATTTACAAAGGACGTAATTCCCTTTCTGTAGTTCAGTGTTTTCACGGTATATGTATTCCATTATATATGTCAGGTGGTATTTACAAAGGACTTAATTCCCTTTCTGTAGTTCAGTGTTTTCACGGTATATGTATTCCATTATATATGTCAGGTGGTATTTACAAAGGACGTAATTCCCTTTCTGTAGTTCAGTGTTTTCACGGTATATGTATTCCATTATATATGTCAGGTGGTATTTACAAAGGACTTAATTCCCTTTCTGTAGTTCAGTGTTTTCACAGTATATGTATTCCATTATATATGTCAGGTGGTATTTACAAAGGACGTAATTCCTTTCTGTAGTTCAGTGTTTTCACGGTATATGTATTCCATTATATATGTCAGGTGGTATTTACAAAGGATGTAATTCCTTTCTGTAGTTCAGTGTTTTCACAGTATATGTATTCCATTATATATGTCAGGTGGTATTTACAAAGGAGTAATTCCCTTTCTGTAGTTCAGTGTTTTCACGGTATATGTATTCCATTATATATGTCAGGTGGTATTTACAAAGGACATAATTCCCTTTCTGTAGTTCAGTGTTTTCACGGTATATGTATTCCATTATATATGTCAGGTGGTATTTACAAAGGACATAATTCCCTTTCTGTAGTTCAGTGTTTTCACGGTATATGTATTCCATTATATATGTCAGGTGGTATTTACAAAGGACGTAATTCCCTTTCTGTAGTTCAGTGTTTTCACGGTATATGTATTCCATTATATATGTCAGGTGGTATTTACAAAGGACATAATTCCCTTTCTGTAGTTCAGTGTTTTCACGGTATATGTATTCCATTATATATGTCAGGTGGTATTTACAAAGGACGTAATTCCCTTTCTGTAGTTCAGTGTTTTCACAGTATATGTATTCCATTATATATGTCAGGTGGTATTTACAAAGGACGTAATTCCTTTCTGTAGTTCAGTGTTTTCACGGTATATGTATTCCATTATATATGTCAGGTGGTATTTACAAAGGACTTAATTCCCTTTCTGTAGTTCAGTGTTTTCATGGTATATGTATTCCATTATATATGTCAGGTGGTATTTACAAAGGACGTAATTCCCTTTCTGTAGTTCAGTGTTTTCACGGTATATGTATTCCATTATATATGTCAGGTGGTATTTACAAAGGACGTAATTCCCTTTCTGTAGTTCAGTGTTTTCACGGTATATGTATTCCATTATATATGTCAGGTGGTATTTACAAAGGACGTAATTCCCTTTCTGTAGTTCAGTGTTTTCACAGTATATGTATTCCATTATATATGTCAGGTGGTATTTACAAAGGACGTAATTCCCTTTCTGTAGTTCAGTGTTTTCACGGTATATGTATTCCATTATATATGTCAGGTGGTATTTACAAAGGACGTAATTCCCTTTCTGTAGTTCAGTGTTTTCACGGTATATGTATTCCATTATATATGTCAGGTGGTATTTACAAAGGACATAATTCCCTTTCTGTAGTTCAGTGTTTTCACGGTATATGTATTCCATTATATATGTCAGGTGGTATTTACAAAGGACGTAATTCCCTTTCTGTAGTTCAGTGTTTTCACGGTATATGTATTCCATTATATATGTCAGGTGGTATTTACAAAGGACGTAATTCCCTTTCTGTAGTTCAGTGTTTTCACGGTATATGTATTCCATTATATATGTCAGGTGGTATTTACAAAGGACGTAATTCCCTTTCTGTAGTTCAGTGTTTTCACGGTATATGTATTCCATTATATATGTCAGGTGGTATTTACAAAGGACGTAATTCCCTTTCTGTAGTTCAGTGTTTTCACGGTATATGTATTCCATTATATATGTCAGGTGGTATTTACAAAGGACGTAATTCCCTTTCTGTAGTTCAGTGTTTTCACGGTATATGTATTCCATTATATATGTCAGGTGGTATTTACAAAGGACGTAATTCCCTTTCTGTAGTTCAGTGTTTTCACGGTATATGTATTCCATTATATATGTCAGGTGGTATTTACAAAGGACGTAATTCCCTTTCTGTAGTTCAGTGTTTTCACGGTATATGTATTCCATTATATATGTCAGGTGGTATTTACAAAGGACGTAATTCCTTTCTGTAGTTCAGTGTTTTCACGGTATATGTATTCCATTATATATGTCAGGTGGTATTTACAAAGGACGTAATTCCCTTTCTGTAGTTCAGTGTTTTCACGGTATATGTATTCCATTATATATGTCAGGTGGTATTTACAAAGGACTTAATTCCCTTTCTGTAGTTCAGTGTTTTCACGGTATATGTATTCCATTATATATGTCAGGTGGTATTTACAAAGGACGTAATTCCCTTTCTGTAGTTCAGTGTTTTCACGGTATATGTATTCCATTATATATGTCAGGTGGTATTTACAAAGGACATAATTCCCTTTCTGTAGTTCAGTGTTTTCACGGTATATGTATTCCATTATATATGTCAGGTGGTATTTACAAAGGACTTAATTCCCTTTCTGTAGTTCAGTGTTTTCACAGTATATGTATTCCATTATATATGTCAGGTGGTATTTACAAAGGACGTAATTCCCTTTCTGTAGTTCAGTGTTTTCACGGTATATGTATTCCATTATATATGTCAGGTGGTATTTACAAAGGACGTAATTCCTTTCTGTAGTTCAGTGTTTTCACGGTATATGTATTCCATTATATATGTCAGGTGGTATTTACAAAGGACTTAATTCCGTTCTGTAGTTCAGTGTTTTCACGGTATATGTATTCCATTATATATGTCAGGTGGTATTTACAAAGGACATAATTCCCTTTCTGTAGTTCAGTGTTTTCATGGTATATGTATTCCATTATATATGTCAGGTGGTATTTACAAAGGACGTAATTCCCTTTCTGTAGTTCAGTGTTTTCACGGTATATGTATTCCATTATATATGTCAGGTGGTATTTACAAAGGACGTAATTCCCTTTCTGTAGTTCAGTGTTTTCACGGTATATGTATTCCATTATATATGTCAGGTGGTATTTACAAAGGACTTAATTCCCTTTCTGTAGTTCAGTGTTTTCACAGTATATGTATTCCATTATATATGTCAGGTGGTATTTACAAAGGACGTAATTCCCTTTCTGTAGTTCAGTGTTTTCACGGTATATGTATTCCATTATATATGTCAGGTGGTATTTACAAAGGACATAATTCCTTTCTGTAGTTCAGTGTTTTCACAGTATATGTATTCCATTATATATGTCAGGTGGTATTTACAAAGGACGTAATTCCTTTCTGTAGTTCAGTGTTTTCACGGTATATGTATTCCATTATATATGTCAGGTGGTATTTACAAAGGACATAATTCCCTTTCTGTAGTTCAGTGTTTTCACGGTATATGTATTCCATTATATATGTCAGGTGGTATTTACAAAGGACTTAATTCCGTTCTGTAGTTCAGTGTTTTCACGGTATATGTATTCCATTATATATGTCAGGTGGTATTTACAAAGGACGTAATTCCCTTTCTGTAGTTCAGTGTTTTCACGGTATATGTATTCCATTATATATGTCAGGTGGTATTTACAAAGGACTTAATTCCCTTTCTGTAGTTCAGTGTTTTCACGGTATATGTATTCCATTATATATGTCAGGTGGTATTTACAAAGGACGTAATTCCCTTTCTGTAGTTCAGTGTTTTCACAGTATATGTATTCCATTATATATGTCAGGTGGTATTTACAAAGGACTTAATTCCCTTTCTGTAGTTCAGTGTTTTCACGGTATATGTATTCCATTATATATGTCAGGTGGTATTTACAAAGGATGTAATTCCCTTTCTGTAGTTCAGTGTTTTCACGGTATATGTATTCCATTATATATGTCAGGTGGTATTTACAAAGGACGTAATTCCTTTCTGTAGTTCAGTGTTTTCACGGTATATGTATTCCATTATATATGTCAGGTGGTATTTACAAAGGACATAATTCCTTTCTGTAGTTCAGTGTTTTCACGGTATATGTATTCCATTATATATGTCAGGTGGTATTTACAAAGGATGTAATTCCCTTTCTGTAGTTCAGTGTTTTCACGGTATATGTATTCCATTATATATGTCAGGTGGTATTTACAAAGGACGTAATTCCCTTTCTGTAGTTCAGTGTTTTCACGGTATATGTATTCCATTATATATGTCAGGTGGTATTTACAAAGGACGTAATTCCTTTCTGTAGTTCAGTGTTTTCACGGTATATGTATTCCATTATATATGTCAGGTGGTATTTACAAAGGACGTAATTCCCTTTCTGTAGTTCAGTGTTTTCACGGTATATGTATTCCATTATATATGTCAGGTGGTATTTACAAAGGACGTAATTCCCTTTCTGTAGTTCAGTGTTTTCACAGTATATGTATTCCATTATATATGTCAGGTGGTATTTACAAAGGACTTAATTCCCTTTCTGTAGTTCAGTGTTTTCACGGTATATGTATTCCATTATATATGTCAGGTGGTATTTACAAAGGACGTAATTCCTTTCTGTAGTTCAGTGTTTTCACGGTATATGTATTCCATTATATATGTCAGGTGGTATTTACAAAGGACGTAATTCCCTTTCTGTAGTTCAGTGTTTTCACGGTATATGTATTCCATTATATATGTCAGGTGGTATTTACAAAGGACGTAATTCCTTTCTGTAGTTCAGTGTTTTCACGGTATATGTATTCCATTATATATGTCAGGTGGTATTTACAAAGGACGTAATTCCCTTTCTGTAGTTCAGTGTTTTCACGGTATATGTATTCCATTATATATGTCAGGTGGTATTTACAAAGGACGTAATTCCCTTTCTGTAGTTCAGTGTTTTCACGGTATATGTATTCCATTATATATGTCAGGTGGTATTTACAAAGGACTTAATTCCCTTTCTGTAGTTCAGTGTTTTCACGGTATATGTATTCCATTATATATGTCAGGTGGTATTTACAAAGGACGTAATTCCTTTTTGTAGTTCAGTGTTTTCACAGTATATGTATTCCATTATATATGTCAGGTGGTATTTACAAAGGACTTAATTCCCTTTCTGTAGTTCAGTGTTTTCACGGTATATGTATTCCATTATATATGTCAGGTGGTATTTACAAAGGACGTAATTCCCTTTCTGTAGTTCAGTGTTTTCACGGTATATGTATTCCATTATATATGTCAGGTGGTATTTACAAAGGACTTAATTCCCTTTCTGTAGTTCAGTGTTTTCACGGTATATGTATTCCATTATATATGTCAGGTGGTATTTACAAAGGACGTAATTCCTTTCTGTAGTTCAGTGTTTTCACGGTATATGTATTCCATTATATATGTCAGGTGGTATTTACAAAGGACATAATTCCCTTTCTGTAGTTCAGTGTTTTCACAGTATATGTATTCCATTATATATGTCAGGTGGTATTTACAAAGGATGTAATTCCTTTCTGTAGTTCAGTGTTTTCACGGTATATGTATTCCATTATATATGTCAGGTGGTATTTACAAAGGACGTAATTCCCTTTCTGTAGTTCAGTGTTTTCACGGTATATGTATTCCATTATATATGTCAGGTGGTATTTACAAAGGACGTAATTCCCTTTCTGTAGTTCAGTGTTTTCACGGTATATGTATTCCATTATATATGTCAGGTGGTATTTACAAAGGACTTAATTCCCTTTCTGTAGTTCAGTGTTTTCACGGTATATGTATTCCATTATATATGTCAGGTGGTATTTACAAAGGACGTAATTCCCTTTCTGTAGTTCAGTGTTTTCACGGTATATGTATTCCATTATATATGTCAGGTGGTATTTACAAAGGACATAATTCGCTTTCTGTAGTTCAGTGTTTTCACAGTATATGTATTCCATTATATATGTCAGGTGGTATTTACAAAGGACGTAATTCCCTTTCTGTAGTTCAGTGTTTTCACAGTATATGTATTCCATTATATATGTCAGGTGGTATTTACAAAGGATGTAATTCCCTTTCTGTAGTTCAGTGTTTTCACGGTATATGTATTCCATTATATATGTCAGGTGGTATTTACAAAGGACTTAATTCCCTTTCTGTAGTTCAGTGTTTTCACGGTATATGTATTCCATTATATATGTCAGGTGGTATTTACAAAGGACGTAATTCCCTTTCTGTAGTTCAGTGTTTTCACAGTATATGTATTCCATTATATATGTCAGGTGGTATTTACAAAGGATGTAATTCCCTTTCTGTAGTTCAGTGTTTTCACGGTATATGTATTCCATTATATATGTCAGGTGGTATTTACAAAGGACGTAATTCCCTTTCTGTAGTTCAGTGTTTTCACAGTATATGTATTCCATTATATATGTCAGGTGGTATTTACAAAGGACATAATTCCCTTTCTGTAGTTCAGTGTTTTCACGGTATATGTATTCCATTATATATGTCAGGTGGTATTTACAAAGGACGTAATTCCCTTTCTGTAGTTCAGTGTTTTCACGGTATATGTATTCCATTATATATGTCAGGTGGTATTTACAAAGGACGTAATTCCCTTTCTGTAGTTCAGTGTTTTCACGGTATATGTATTCCATTATATATGTCAGGCTCTAGGACAATTTTATAGGTCAATGTCTAATGGCCTTTCATCTTCTGAAGAAAAAGAATCTTAAAGGCTTTGAGGGCTAGTTTTCTACCTTGCGTTCAGTTTTTGCCAGGATAGGCTTTGGCTCCCATGTGAATCTGACAAGGCTATATTAGGCATGGCAGAATAAGGAAATGAATGAAGGCTGAAATATAATGTCATATGAAATCCTGATGTGTTTTACTAACTGACCAAGCATATTACCTTTACTCACCTAGAAATGTAAATGTCATTAATCCATGATTGTGTTGTCTAACTCCCAGATCCTATGTTAACATTTATTTAGTGTGTGTGTGTGTATGTGTGTGTGTGTGTGTGTGTGTGTGTGTGTGTGTGTGTGTGTGTGTGTGTGTGTGTGTGTGTGTGTGTGTGTGATTTGAGACTTATACTGGTGTCAGTCACTTAGGGCGGCCGAGGTGATGCCGCAGTTAGTGTTGCCGCCTCACAGCAAGAGGTTCTCTGGTCGATCCTCGGCTGGGATGCCTTCTGTGCAGAGTCTGCATGTCCTCCCTGTGGTCGCGTGGGTTTCCTCCGGGTGCTCCGTTTTTTTCCCACATCCCAAAGACATGCTGTAGGTGGATTGGACACTCTAAATTGGCTCTAGGCATGAGTGTCTGCATGTGTGTGCCTTCTGTGGAAGGTTGGGCGCCGGGCTGGCAACATGACACCATAAAACTCCACTGCCAATCATGAGCGGACAGGTGATCCACTGTGGTGACCCCTAACTGGGAAAAGCCGAAGAAGAAGAAGAAGACTGGTGTAAGCCACTTACACAGAGAGCAAATCATTTCCAATTTGGCCCTCATTGTTCAAACTGTGAATTTCACTTGTGACATATTTTTAATGTTACTCACATTATGAATTTGAGAGTGTGTGTATGTGTGTGCATATGCCCACTTGTCTGTGTGTGTGTGTGTGTGTGTGTGTGTGTGTGTGTGTGTGTGTGTGTGTGTGTGTGTGTGTGTGTGTGTGTGTTTGTGTGTGTGTGCATCTGTGTGACTGCGTGTGCGTGTATGCGGACTTTGTGTGTGTGTGTGTGTGTGTTTATATGCATGTGTGAGTTCAGTAATTTGTTTCGACTACACCTATGTTGTATTTGTAATGGCTGTTTATGCCAAAGTTTTGGAGGTGCAGAGTTAATATTTGTTTTAAAAAATAGGTTGCAAGACTCTGTGTTAACTATTTTGACAATTAAGTCCGGACTTAAAAATTGAAGGAAAACTGGATCTGATAAGGCACTGATGGTTCTCCATCTTGCTAACTAATTTACATTAGAATGCAATTGTAAGACTGTCATTGATTTTATTAAATTTTTATTATCTAAGTCCCTAATCTTATTTAAGTTTTTTTGATGTATTACATTCAACTCTTTATGTCTAAATGAGTCAAATGTTTCTTCAAAAAAGCAACATCATTCTCCTTGAGTGGTCTTGCTAAAGACTTCTGCTGTGGAAGTAGGCTCTCAGATGACCTTTTAGCAATGCCTTGAAATGTGTGCCATCCAAATGGGTTTCTAACAAAAGTGGGTATGTTAAAGTTAAAGCAAACATCCTTGTTGGTAAACGCAGCTGCCGTTTTTATCATTTGATTTGTTTATCATTTGATTTGTAATGTTTTATAAGCTCTCAAATAATCTACTGAATGTTATCATAGCACAATTACTCACCTTGAAATTCAGATTTTTATTTTTAGGATTACCCTTTTAATTATGCTTTATATTCTTGAATAGTGAGTGCATTAACTTGTCATGTGAATACACATCCTATTTTTATTTGTCTTTGTATTTAGTTAAGCACATACAATGATCAGGTTTTCTACAAACAGGTAAAGCCCTGATACTGACCCCTGAAGCATGGCACTTCTGATATCAGTTCTCTAAGCAGTTTATCCATTAGCTTCACCTATTGTTTTCTACCACATAGCAAGTTATATACATACTGTACTCTCTGTGATTAGTTTCTAGTTGTACTAAGCTTTCTATATTATCAGCAAGTACAATGGTAATGGATGCCTTCAACAGAGCTCGGGTAAACAGACAACCCTTTCTCTGTGGTAGTAAAAACATCTTGAAAAATTGCAGCAAAGTTCAGAAGCTGAATCTTTCTTGGTCCAGATATTTTTTAATCTATTAGTTCCAGATCCCCAGTATAATTTTTATAAAGGAAATAATTATAATTTCCAGAGCTACACAGAATATCAGTTCCACTTATTCTTACTGTTCAGAAGCTTGAAGACTCCAGTCTAACTCTGTTCAGAATATTATAGTCTATTTCTATGCATTATGAATGTTTTTGTTTCTGATCTACTTTTCTGTAATAACATTGATCTTATTGTACCTTCTCAAAGACCCCCTGCTTCCCCCCAGTTTCATGACATGTAAGGATGGACCCCAAATTACAACCTAGATGAGTAGAGTTCAGAGACCTGGCTAAGAGTGGAGCTGCCATGAGAATTTTGAAGAAATACTTTTTGTTAGCTAGCCCATGTGAGGGGGGGGGTTCTACTGCATGCTGAAATGTTCCTAGTGATGGAGCAATGTTGAATTCATGCAGCACATAGTCAAAATAATTAAGCACTCAAGGAGTGAAATAACTGAAGCTATATGATGACGCTGGAGACATCAGTAGATCACGCTACATAGGGTATACAAGAAAAAACACCCCTGGCATGCAGAACAGAGTATGAGATGGTGCTGGCTGCTGTTCTTTTTCACATCCAATCAATGGAGTTGTTCCTATCAGCAGGACAGTACTCAGACATAAAGGGAAAAAATGGAGCATTTGGAGTAGAGTTAGAGTAGTCAGTCAGGTGAGGAGGCATAAAAAGAGGCCTAGAAACAAATGTAATTGGTAATTGCACAGTCAGAATCAAATTATTTCCCATCTCTCTGGAGAAGAGAGATGAAACCCTGAATGACAGCCATATGATGGAGAAACTGGGGGGGGGGCTATTTTATTGTCAGTTTGCCCACTCCAGGAAGAGGGGGAGTTGTATTCCAGTCATCACTTCCTGGCATTCTGGCCAAGATCAAGTGTAGCATCTAGCATGTTCCCACTTATGGAATCGTGCCAAAATTGTACAGCAGATGACCATTAAAGTTTGGCATGGAAAGGGGAAGGGATAATTGATGTTACATGCAGTGATGCTTGTGACATTAGTTGCTCCTCCAAGGTTGGGAAATACAAAAAAGTACCTGGTATGCAGGACAGCATGTCTGATATTAGCTGCTCTGTTCTGAGTGGCTTCTCCTTCCCAACCAAACAATGGAGTGGATGCAAACCCAAGGGCAGTAGTAGGATGCAAAGGAAAAACAAAATGACACATTGCAAGCAAAACTTACAGAAGGTGATGATCAGTTGTTGGACACATAAACGGGAAAAGACAAAAAAAGTAACTGCCAATCATCCAGTCTAAAGTTTTAAATGAGTAGTCCTTCTACCTTGCCCAATTAATTACAGAGAGTATATATTCCACCCCCAGGTCCACAGATGTTACGATCCTCCTGTATTATTCTCTCAACAGGCTAATCATAGAATATAGTGCACTGTTTTGGAATGTACTGTTCCAAACACCTTGCCTGAGTGGAAAGTTTACAATATTTAAAAAAAAAAGGAAAAATCAAATGACTTAGTTTTGTTAACCATCAAGAGAGACTAAAAACCCTCTTGATTTTCTCAGTCTCATACTGGCTCTATTCAGGTAATCTCTCTTCATCTGTCTGGCTATGAAAGACGCTATCCTACTGGACCTCCTTCACCTTTGAAATACTGGTACTACTGAAAGGCACTCACTCCACACTGCCTTTTCCCACCTAAAAAGTGGATTTCTAACTGATCTGTGCTTTAAAAAGTTTAAATTGCATTTGCCTTCTGCTTTTTACAGTTTTTGCACTTGTTTTATATCAATTTAAGTCGTTTTTGTATTGTATAACTGTTGTAGGCTACACACCAAAGTGTGCTAGCCTGTTTATAGCATTTACAGTGTTTTCTGTGTGTTTTTCTGCTGTTTCCTGAAAAAAACAAAAAAAATATTCTCTTTTCCCTCCTTTGCTGAACTAGATTAGTCCAGATTTCAGGTTTTGCTGAATTCCGGACTGTGGTATAGTTTCCTGTGTTGCCCATATCCTTACTTGGATAGGGAAAGCTTCTCTGTTCACCAGTGAGAGTGGGGAGCTTTGAGCAGCCTATCTGTCCCTGGAGGAGTGGTCTCTGCCGTGAAACTAGTAGCTTATTGGCCATTTTGGGTCAATTCCTATCTCTTTCAGTTTTCCTGCTTTAAAACCCACATTTGCGCTGTTTTGCACCAGTATACAACTCTACACAGCTTCTTGTGGTGTCCTGCAGAGTGATAGAGGCAAAAGAGAGACCCAAGAGAGACTTTTCCAGATTTAAGTATTTTTTTTCTCTGTTTTTTTGCTCGACTGCCTTTTCCGGCCTAAGATGTGAATTTCTAACTGATCTGTGCTTTAAACAGTTTAAATTGCATTTGCCTTCTGCTTTTTACAGTTATTGCACTTGTTTTATATCAATTTAAGTCATTTTTGTATTGTATAACTGTTGTAGGCTACACACTAAAGTGTGCTAGGTTGTTTATAGCATTTACAGTGTTTTCTGTGTGTTTTTCTGCTGTTTCCTGAAAAAAACAAACAAAAAAAAAAATGTTCTCTTTTCCCGCCTTTGCTGAAATAGATTAGTCCAGATTTCAGGTTTTGCTGAATTCCAGACTGTGGTATAGTTTCCTGTGTTGCCCATATCCTTACTTGGATAGGAGGAAGCTTCTCTGTTCACCAGTGAGAGTGGGGATCTTTAAGCAGCCTATCTGTCCCTGGAGGAGTGGTCTCAGCCCTGAAACTAGTAGCTTATTGGCCGTTTTGGGTCAATTCCTATCTCTTTCAGTTTCCCTGCTTTAAAACCCGCATTTGCGTGGTTTTGCATGATTTTGTGCATAGCGCAGCATCGAGCAGCGCCACATAAATGGGTTTAAACTATTCCCGGCTCCACAAAGTCTGCTCTTCACTTTTTCCTTTAGAACTGTTCTAAATCTCAAAGTAAGCACTCTATTTTCATTCTAAAGCCCTGCAGTTGCTGGTATAAGTAATCTTATAAGTAAGCACTAATAAACTAAAGCACTACACCCTCTTATACTCCCTTTAAGTACTTGGCTCCCTATTGGTCCTTTTTGATCAGTCAAAAAGTAGTTCCTTATACTATTCTGGCATGTCCAAAAGTCAGTTTCAGGTTTACTCTCCAGTCCAGCTGGTGAATCTGGGAATCTTGAGGCAATGTTACAACTGCCTTATGTACACAGACCACCATCTCCTCCTCCCAACAAGCTCAAATATATGTGAGAGATGCAACTATATAGCCAAACTGGAGGCTGAGCGCTCTCAATCCAGTACTGGCGCAGTCAGTCAGGAGGAGAAGGTAACCACACACACCACAAATCCAGTCTCACATAGACCTATCGCAGCAGCAAACCAAACACATAAACACACAAAAACATACTCAGAGGCTCTAAATAAAAATCTGCCCAAGCAGCAGAGACCTCCAAAGCAGACTTCCAAGCAACTGCTACGCCACAACAATACCCACGTATCACATAGTTCACAAAGTCTGTGTGCCACACAGTCACAGCCCTTAAGGCTAAACAGCACACCTAATACACTTGTAATAGGTGACTCTATTGTCAGACACACTGACATCCCACTCACCAGGCTGAACAAGGAGAAGGTCACTGTAAGCTGCCTGTCAGGTGCCAGGATCTGCCACATAACACAAGCACTCAGGTCACTCCAAAGCAAGTACAAATATGACTCTGTCATTGTCCATGCTGGTGTGAATGACCTGAGAAGTACCTCCCTGGACTACATGAAAAGAGACATAGAGGAGCTCTCTGATCATGTAGCCCAGGCCGGTATGACCCTGACCTTGAGTGGCATCTTACCCTCACCAAGAATGATGTCACAGTATAAAGACAAAATGATCAATTTTAACAATTGGCTAAAGTATTGGTGTCATTCAAAGGGGATCCAGTGTCTGTCAGCCTGGGATGACATGCTCGACAAGCCACATTGTTTCACTAGGGACGGCTTGCACCTGTCAACCCTGGGCTTTCGAATACTGGCTAAGGCTCTTGCCACCCCCATAGTGCCTTTTTTAGGCAAGGCTCAAAAGACAAACCCACCTCCATAGACAACACAAGGAAAAAGAAACTAAGGGTAATGCTGCTCAACGCCAGAAGTTTAAACCTCAAGATGCACGCACTCGAGGCTCTCCTCAGTATGGAGAATATCGATATCTGTGCAGTAACAGAAACCTGGTTCAAGGCTCCCGAGAGCACCCCAGCACTGCCAGGTTATACCTCATACCATGCTTTTCAGCCCCAAAACTCGGACCGAACCACAAAAGGAGGGGGAGTATCCATATTCATCAAAGATACCCACACCTCCAGGTTAGTGGCACTGCACGAAGCATCGGAGACCATCCATGCGCAACTAACAGTGGGCAAAACTGCCTTTCAGTTTGTAGCCTACTACAGACCACCCTCCCAAACTCAGGAACCCCACTCGGCTTTCCTGAGAACACTGGAGAATATGAAGGTTTCTCCAAACACCATCATATTGGGTGACTTCAACTACCCAAACATAGGCTGGGAGCACTACTCTAGCCCCAACACCCTCGCCCAACGGTTCCTAGAATTTATAAACTCAAATGCTATGGAACAACTGGTCACCACTCCCACAAGAGGGGAAAACATATTGGACCTGATCATCACCAACATGGGGACTCTATGTTCCATACCAGAGGTCTACCCCTCATTGGTAAGATCTGACCATAAATTAATCTCACTGGACATCCATATCCCGTCCCCACCCCCAGCCAAGGAAAGCACGGTGAAGAACTTATCAAAAGCAAACTTCACACTTCTCAAAACTGAAGTGGAATCCTTCAAAGCCCCTGGGCCAGTGGAAAATACGGCTCAAACCGCAGAATCCTTTACAAACGCATTCTATGGATACCTACAGGAATGCATGGGTTGTGCTATCCCAAATAAAACCAAGACTCACTCCTCCAAATGCAGGAGACCAGTCTGGTGGACCCCAGCCATAAATAAGCTATACAACAGAAGGAGGAAGCTACTACATGATAGAGCAAAATCCCAAAAAGGGAAGGCATCTCTGATCAGTACTAGCAAGAAACTATGATCCCTCATAAAATCATCTAAGGACAGCTTCGAAAGAAAAATTGCACAAGACGCTAAAGATAATCACAAGGCCTTCTTTAGTTATGTCAGGAACCTGGGTGGCAACTCCCAGATATGCTCTGAGTTAGTTCAAAATGACAAAAAATACACTGAACCCACAGACATTGCCAACATCCTGGCAGACAGGTTCAGTGCAAACTTCTCCCCCCCTTCCCCCCCAAAAGAGCAAATGTCTATCCCAACAGAGTGTAGCCTCCCTGTCATCACAGATGCACAGGTGAGAGCTGCCCTCTCCAAAGCAAAAAACACAGCATCAATGGGACCGGATGTTGTCCTGGGCTGCGTCTTACACAAGCTCCAAGAAGAACTGAACCCTCACATAAAGTCACTGTTCAATCTCAGCCTTACTACAGGATATGTACCCAAGGAATGGTGTACAGCAACAGTGGTCCCACTCCACAAAGATGGTGCCACAACGGACCCCGGAAACTATCACCCTATAAGCCTCACTAGCCTGGTCTGCAAAGCTATGGAGCGTATCATCATGGAACTCATAAACAAAGACATTGGGAACCTTCAAAAACTGGATCCTACCCAATTTGGCTTTGTTAAGGGCAGATCTTGCCTCTTGAACCTGGTCAACTTCTTTGAAACAGTCACCAAGGCCATAGATGAAGGGAAGGTAGTCCACACAGCCTACCTGGACCTCACAAAAGCCTTCGACACAATACCCCACTCGGGCATCATAAATAAGCTCACCAGCTTAAATATTAACCCCTATGTCACAAGATGGGTTGCAAACTGGCACAGGGATAGAACCCACATGGTCAGAATTACAGGTGCCATGTCAGACTCTAAACCAGTTACAAGCGGCGTCCCACAGGGCTCAGTCTGAGGACCTCTCTTGTTCGGTATATATTTCTCTGAGGTATAGGCTAACACGGGAGGACTATGGCTGACCAAGTTCGCAGATGACTGCAAACTGGATGCCATAATCGACTCGCCGACTGACACAAGCATCCTCCAAAAGGGTCTCACAGAGACGGATAATTGGTGCCAGAGCCATGGCATAAAGCTAAATGCCATAAAGTGCATAGTCATCCCCTTTTGGAAAAACAAAGTGCCCACAAATTACCATATAGGTGGTAATCCATTAAGTACGGAAGAAGTAATTAGGGATTTGGGGACCCAAGTAGATAACAATCTCTCCTTTGACAATCACGTTGCCAAAGTGGTTAGAAAGACCTTCTATATAGCCCACCTTATCACGAAAGGGTTCACATCTAGATCAAGAGAGGTCATTGTGCCCCTCTACTCATCACTCATCAGGCCCATAATTGAATACAATGCCCCATTTGGGATGTACCTTACCCGACACCTGCAGCAACTGGAAAGTACCTCACCAAGAGGATCAATGGACTCAAACAGATGCCCTACGCAGTTAGGCTAAAAAAACTCCAGCTCTACTCAGTTGCTTACTGCCTACTCAGCGGCAATCTGTGCCTGACATATAAAGCCATGTCCAAACCAGAATTAATGGACATGCTCCACCTCAGGAAATCCAAATCCCTTAGAGCCACATGCTCCAGAGACTTAAACCTCAGCACAGAAATAAATAGGACATGCTGGAGGGACAGATTCATATCCCAGAGGCTCCCCTCACTCTGGAACAAAATCCCAATCCATGTTAGGCAGAGCCCCTCAATGACCCTCTTCAAGAGAAATCTTGATGAGTGGATGGGAGATCGTAGGTTTACCCCTGGGATCTCTTCTGTGTCCCTACTAGACAGAGGCACAGTAAACTAACCTTAAAAGGGCCATCTTCTGTGACCTACTATACAGAGGCACAGTCAACTAATCTAAAAGGGTGACGAAAGCCAAACACACTCTGGCTAGGCTTATAAATGCCCTAGGGCAGATAGCCTAGTATCAACCTATGAACCAAGGACCTCAGCCTTCATTATAACATAAATAAGACCTCTTAGAGAGAGCTGTTCTTCACCCAAAGAATCTCTTACATATAGAATACTTTCCCTTTGCACATCAAAAATGCGTACATTGGCTTCCTTCAGGTCCGCCTTCATGATTGGATGGGTAACTGCAAATTTCCCCCTGGAGTTAGAGGTATGGCCCTTATTGATCTGGTGGTAAGTACACCCACTTAACTCTCTGGATTACATGTCTAGGCTGTATATGGTTGCCCAGGTCACCTGCCAAGTAAATACCTGTGAATATATAAAATATCACCCAAAATGTTCAATTTATGTCACAAATTTTAGTAAATGCATCAGCAATGTTGTCCTTGTCAATCAGAGGAGCAACAATATCACCTTTTTGAACTAGCAATATCACATCTGTTTCCTTCTGTAAACCAAACTATTTGAAAATATTTCTAGTATATGTGTTACTTTATAAACATTTCCTTTACATTTTATGATCCTGCATTCTGTTTTTTTTCTGTGATTTTCTTTCCACTATAATTCTAAAAAGACTTGAAACTTTCATTCACCATTTGACTTAGATGATGATGCATTCTTCTCCTATTATATAATTTTATCCGAAAATTTCACCACAGTGGATTGCTTGCTTACTTTGTTTGTTTGTTTGTTTGTTTTTTACACCCTTTATATTTTCTTATTTCCTGCTATATGTTTATTCTTGATGGTATCTGTTATCGAAATATAATAGTACATTATATTACAGAATACATGCTAGTACATTATATTGCAGAATACATGCTAGTACATTATATTACAGAATACATGATAGTACATTATATTACAGAATACATGCTAGTACATTATATTACAGAATACATGATAGTACATTATACTACAGAATACATGCTAGTACATTATATTACAGAATACATGCTAGTACATTATATTACAGGATACATGCTAGTACATTATATTACAGAATACATGATAGTACATTATATTACAGAATACATAATAGTACATTATATTACATAATACATGCTAGCAGATTATATTACAGAATACATGCTAGTACATTATATTACAGAATACATGCCAGTACATTATATTACAGAATACATGCTAGTACATTATATTACAAAATATGTGCTAATACATTATATTACAGAATACATGCTAGTACATTATATTACAGAATACATGATAGTACATTATATTACAGAATACATAATAGTACATTATATTACAGAATACATGATAGTACATTATACTACAGAATACATGCTAGTACATTATATTACAGAATACATGCTAGTACATATTACAGAATACATGCTAGTACATTATATTACAGAATGCATGCTAGTACATTATATTACAGAATACATAATAGTACATTATATTACAAAATACATGATAGTAGATTATATTACAAAATACATGCTAGTACATTATATTACAGAATACATGCTAGCACATTATATTACAGAATACATGATAGTACATTATATTACAGAATACATGCTAGTAAATTATATTACAGAATACGTGCTAGTACATTATATTACAGAATACATGCTAGTACATTACATTATTGAATACATGCTATTACATTATATTACAGAATACATGTGAGTACATTATATTACAGAATACATGATAGTACATTATATTACAGAATACATGACAGTACATTATATTACTGAATACATGCTAGTACATTATATTACAGAATACATGCTAGTACATTATATTACAGAATACATGATAGTACATTATATTACAGAATACATGCTAGTACATTATATTGCAGAATACATGCTAGTACATTATATTACAGAATACATGATAGTAGATTATATTACACAATACATGCTAGTACATTATATTACAGAATACATGATAGTAGATTATATCTGATGTACTCGCATGCCTCGCGAGTACATCAGCTTTTTGGGCAAAGCAAACGAGAACTCCGTTGCTTCTACTACTACTATCGCTATGTATGGGGTTTAACACATGAGACAACAGCTAAATAAAAAAAGCGGAGATCTCTCTTTATGCTTATTTTACTGTCTCGCTCATATAAAAAAACTCGTTTTATAATTATTAACTTTGAAAAAAAAACAAGATCTCAGATCTCCGTTCGTTTCGCGTTTACTAATATTAAACTATTAACTACTCATTTAACATAAAAAAAAAAAAAAGCAAAAGAGATCTCTTCTCGTTTTTTAATAAATGCTATGTTTGTTAACTTTTTTTAACATAGACGAGACAGTTTTATTATGGAAAAAACCGTTTCCGCGGCGACGGGGACCTTTTCGATTAATTATGGATTTATTGGGCTGGCCAATCAGCGTTACAGAATACATGCTAGTACATTACATTACAGAATACATGCTAGTACATTATATTACAGAATACATGCTAGTACATTATATTACTGAATACATGATAGTACATTATATTACAGAATACATGCTAGTACATTGTATTACAGAATACATGCTAGTACATTATATTACAGAATACATGCTAGTACATTATATTACTGAATACATGATAGTAGATTATATTACAGAATACATGCTAGTACATTATATTACAGAATACATGCTAGTACATTATATTACAGAATACATGATAGATTATATTACAGAATACATGCTAGTACATTATATTACAGAATGCATGCTAGTACATTACATTACAGAATGCATGCTAGTACATTATATTACAGAATACATGCTAGTACATTATATTACAGAATACATGCTAGTGCATTATATTACAGAATACATGGCAGTACATTATATTACAGAATACATGCTAGTACATTATACTACAGAATACATGCTAGTACATTATATTACTGAATACATGCTAATACATTATATTACAGAATACATGCTAGTACATTACATGCCAGCTGTTTGTAATATATTTTACTGCTGCACATCCAGACTCAGATTGATGGAAACCATTTGCAATCTGACGGGAATATTTTAATTTAGAAGTTAGGTATATCAAATAAAACATCTGCGATCGTTTCATCAGAACATTGATAGATTAATATTCATTTATGCAGTAGTTTATTTACTATAAGACATTTTTTTATCACTCAACAAATTCATTCAGTTATCTAAACCAGGCAGTAACACTTTTCATTTGATAAAAGCAAGAAAGATACAGTGAATTGGTATGAAATAGCTTACATTACTGTGCACTACCAGCTAGTGTAAGTCCTAATACTACCATTAATATGCATTACCAGCTAGTCTAAGTCCTGTTACTACCATTAGTGGGCATTACCAGTTAATCTAAGTCCTGTTACTACCATTACTGTGCATTACCAACTAGTTTAAGTCCTGCTACTACTGGTACTGTACATTACTAGCTAGTCTAAGTCCTGTTACTACCATTACTGTGAATTATCAGTTAATCTAAGACCCCCAGGCCCTTCTTTCCTGCAACTTGACCTATGTGCCAGTCACCTAACATAGGGCAAGGTCAAAACGACAACTCTTTTTTTCAATAAGTTTTTTTCAGTGTATGCTTGAGAGAAGTATTTAGTTTTATTTATTTATTTATACTTTGTTGACAAGTTTAGTCCCATTAGGTCAATGGTCTCTTTTTCAGGGGAAATCTGAGGTGGTATTCATGCTGATTATGGGAAATCTGGACAGGGATTAGGGAACTTCCCCTAGTCTTTTTGTTAAGTGCCAGGGGATCTTTTATATACACCTCCGCTGCCACCAGCTCAGTCAGATAGAACGTTTGGTTTAAGATGTTATCCAAAAGATAGCACACTCAGGAGTGCAGCCACTCCCTTATGAGGCATCATAATGTTAGTGCTTAGAAAAAATTAATCCAATGGCTGAGTGCAAGAATAGAACCCACAGCCATTTGATCCTTTAGTACCAAATACAAATGAGCTCTCTCTCTGAGACTTGTTGCTAGCTGAATGACATTTGGTATCAGACATAAAAGTACTATAATTTGGTTTGTACCAAAGGAAATAACCTGCGGTATATGGTACTGTCTCACCATGTTTGCTAGGACTAGATCAAGAGTATTACTTCCAGTATGTGGGAGTTTTACAACCTGTAATATATTAGTATAGTTAAAAAACATTTTATTACTACAAATTGTTTAGTAATAGAGATCCCAGTATGTTTAAAGGTGTGTGGAACAATACTTAATTACCTCCAAGAAGGAAAAAAAGAAGAAGCTCCATGTGTTTATACAATAGAAAGGAATACACATACGTCATCACTTTTAACTGCAACACATAAGATGTTGTTTACTCATAGGGAGGTGTGACTGCAGTAAGAAAAACAACCTGCTGTGACTGCATCTGCCCTAAAAGGGGTACAGCTGCTATCTGTTCATCCTCTGTCCGCCCTGCTGCTCAAATTACTAATCCTACAGATATGGTCGACCTTGTGGTTATATATCCATGCTGCAGCACTTGTTTCTGCACAGCTGTGTAATGCAGCCTTGGACATATGACAAATATTTGGCTTTTACTCTCTGGAGAACACAGAAAAACATTACTCTGCATGTATTATTCCCACAATCCATATTTTTCTATGTAGTTTGCTCCTACCCTTTTTTAAAGATCCCACTTCCAGCTTTTTATCTCTGTTGACATTCACTACTCCTAATACAGTTGGTTTGGACTTTGATTTCCATTTTCTAGTAGAGTTAAAATAGTCTTTAACCTTATTTGGGCATTTTAGCTAGAGGAGTAGAAGAAATGCATCCCAGGATCACATTGTCATAGTAACTGTAAAGCTAGTAATAAATATAATAAACAGTTATTCATTGGAACTTTAAAAACTTCTGTATCGAGCTTTACATTTCAAAAATGAATTCTAAACTTTTCCTCTACCAAGAATAAAATTGTTATCTCTCAGCTCTGTCCATTTTAGCCTTTCATTCATTTCAATTTTATATACAATGCAGAGAAAAATAACCTACCTAGTAATTTGTCAGAAGTGGACTTATAGAGCAGAGCACTAACAATAGTATATAAATAGTTCAGAATAAAAAGCATGGCACACAACACACAAAAGAGCGAAATAGAAGGAAAATTACAGTGATTAGAAACAAGTGTAGAATGAATTGACCGTTACAAACTAGCACATGCTCAAAGCAGGATTCTAGCTCAGAAATCATCCTTTTCTCATTGTTTACTACCATGTAAAGAATAAGAAAACCACTCAAAAGGCAGAAAGTATGCCTGTTGCCGAGGCTGTACTACGGTGCGGGTAAGGGAAATTTCCGTTTTCCCCACTGTAGTGCGGTCTCGGAGGGAGAATATTAAAGTAGGGGGGTGTGGGAGGCACAGCCCTCCACATGGGGGGTGCAGGGGTGTGAAGACCCCCTACTAAAATGTAAATATAATGTTTTATTTTTTTTTTGTAACACGATTTAACGAAAGCGCTTTTTCGATAAAAGCGCTTTTGTTAAAGTGTATTTGGTTATTATGGATTCAGACATTTGCTCACTTGAGCAAACGTCCTAGATCTATATATATATATATATATATATATATATATATATATATATATATATATATATATATATATATATATGTATATATATATGTATATATATATATATATATATATATATATATATATATATATTTATATATATAAATATATATATATATATATATATATATATATATATACATATATATATACATGCATGTGTGTGTGTGTGTGTCTGTTTATATGCTGTACACAAACACAGAGACATATATAAACATACATATATAAACACATGCGCACAAACACACACACACATGCACAAATATGTGTGCATGATTTATTTGAATTTCATCTAAAATATACTTCTTTAAAATCAACCGTTTCACAAAATGAAAGTAATAAAACTAATCTAATACATACATCATCTAACAATAACCTACACTAAAAAACGTAGAAACAATGCAAATCACAACAGATCCTTAATTAAAACCCTTCTCATGCTCAAAGAGCAAATAA
Organism: Protopterus annectens; assembly: GCF_019279795.1. Classification (NCBI taxonomy): domain Eukaryota; kingdom Metazoa; phylum Chordata; order Ceratodontiformes; family Protopteridae; genus Protopterus; species Protopterus annectens. The sequence continues at coordinate 1,876,702,928 of NC_056731.1, read as the reverse complement.
AGAGCAAAAATGCTTTACATGTAAAGCTGTAAGCAAACTAATGCCATGATCATAAAATAGACTCTAGAAGTATTTTACATATAGGGCCAGATTCAGAAAATGTTACCTCATCATACTAAGTGAATTTACACAATAAACAGCTGCATGCTGGGTGTGTGTATGCAATTCAGAACACCCTGCTATATGAGGGGATGTAGCATGGTGGTAGAGTGCATGTTTGAGGTCTTGGGTTCAATTCCCACTATTTCCAAAGCCTTTGATTTTTGTGTCTGGCATTTGGCACAGAGGGTTAAGGCTGTGAGCTATTAGCTGTGCTTCCTGTGGTACAGAGTTTGTTTCCCTCAACTCTTATTTTCTTTTGAATGGTGCGGTGGTAGTGTTGTCACCTTACAGCAAGATGTTCTCTGGTTCAATTCTCAGCTGCGGTGCCTTCTGTGTGGAGTCTGCATGTCCACCCTGTGTTTGTGCAGGTTCCCTCTAGGTGCTCCAGTTTCTTCCCATATTACAAAGACATGTGACATGTATCTGGAGTGTTTCTCCCCAGGCCTCTGCTGAAAATTGGTTTTGCTCCAAGTTGGACTTTCCCAGTCAACAAATGTTAAATAAATAAATAATGAAGTTGCTAGGCCAAATAAGATGGTCAGTTATGGTACATGCTAATGACCATATAATGAGGTGTCATGTGCAATAATGAAGCAAATCAAGATGGCAGAGCACTTCAGACATGTTTCAATGCTGCTCAGTGGAGTTGTTAGTATAATTGAATTCAGCAGAATAACCATGCTCAGATAGCTGAATTATGGCAAGAGTTGCCACAGTCATTGTAAAGTGTGTTTCTGCAGGAGGGTTAAATTGCAGCTGCAGTACCAGACAGAGCTCAGCATCACCCCTGCAGGTGCAGGATCATCTGACCATGCTTCACATTTTATCTCCTCCATGATACCAATGTTGTGGACCAGCACCATGTTGACAGAGACTACATTCAAGTAGTGGAAATGTGTGAGCCCATTCTGCAGTCCCACTGCAGTTGTGGAATATCTATCCCAGTAGACACAGTGTTGGCCTCATCTGCAGCCCCATTGTAGTTGTGGGATATCTATCCCAGTGGATATTAAAGTACGCGTGGCTTTACATTAGCTACAAGGGCCTTTCAGTAAGCTACTGGGGATGCAGTCGCATCTGCCTTGAGAACACTTCATCACCCTCTTGATACCATGCATCTGCATGTGGGAAGATCATTTGTGGTTCCTAGGTACAACAGCGGAGAAAGCTAAGACCATAAATTCATAAGTTATGATCCAGCACACAGGCCATATAGCTGTCAAGGAATGCTGATTTTAAAATCTCCAAATCATACTCACTTTCTCCAGCCCATGAGTCCAACTATTTCTTGAAAGACTCTAAGCTCTTACATTCTCGAATAAAAACTAAAACGTTTATTCCATAACATCTCTAGTCTTTGAGTTAAATATGAATGCCTTAAAGTGGCTCCCCTTATTAAATGGATCAAAGTTCATGGCTCCATGTCTTCGGGTTAAATCACAAAAGTAAATTTCTAAGTTTAGCATGACCTGTAACTTAGGATCATAAATCTTATCAGCAAATATTAATTTTCCATGAATATATTGATAGTGTATGCTAAACAAGTTTTAATTCTTACATCTATTAATGTAACTGTAATCTTTGCATGATGTAAGTCTCTTAGCAAATTTTTATGTATTTTTTCAAGTTGTTTTAGCTTGTCCATAAGTATAGATACAAATATATTACTGTACTCTAAAATCACCCTTATATGAATTTTGTATGAGATGTCTCATTCCTAGCACTAAGATTTTTTTTAACATATATGTTATATTCTACATGAAACATGAGTCCCAAAAGAAAAACTAGCAGTCATTGTTATCTCTAAATCTTTATACTGTGTTACCTCCTTAAGTTTATAATTCATCAAGTACACAAATGCATTAACTAATAATTTACCAAAGTACATGGCATTAAACTTATCAAAACTGAAGTGTATACCAATGTTATGCAGCCATTCATTCATTTATCTGTCCCATGTAAATACTGAGTTGCTGTATGTGATTGTCATTTTCTGCTATAAAACCAATTTTACAGTCACCTGTGTTCTTGCTTAACCAACATAAGTTAGGGGTGCAAAAGGTACCACATTCACATTTAGTGAGGAAGGCTGTGCGTTTTATTTTCAAACCAGGTAGATCAATTGCTGATGCTACAGTGCATCACTGGAGGGTGCTGCACTCCTGTGTGTCATCCTTTGGATGACATGTTAAATCAAGGTCGAATCTGCTTGAGTTGGTGGCAGTTCAGGTGGATGTAACATATCCCCCAGCACCTATTGAAAGGAGGATCTACTTCAACCCATCGACAGCTCATTTGTGCTAATTGCAAGTGAGCAAATCCACTTCAGCAAAAGTGCATTTCAGCAAAAATGCTCTTTCGTGAATTTCACTTCACCGAAACACGGTACAGTGAGGTAAGGGAATATACCCTTTTCCCCAATGTAGTGCGATCTTGGAGTTGGTATATTTAAGTAGCAGGGGTTTTTGGGCACAGCACCCCACATGTGGGGGTGAAGGGGGGCTTGCTCCCCTGCAAAAATGTGTATAGTGTGTTTTATTTCTGTTTTTTTTTTTTTTTTGCGGATCGGTGTAGTGAAATTCACGAAAGTGCATTTTCACTGAAATGCACTTTTGCTGAAGTGGATTTGCTCACTTGCGATTCACACAAGTGAGCTTTCGATGGATCAAACTAAATCCTGAAATGAATAGGTGAAGTTCTCTAATGTCCTGGCCATATTTCCCGTAGTAGCATCAATGTCACCTTGGGTCTCCCCTGAAAGAGGCTACTAGCCTAGTGGGACTAACCCAGGCAATAAAGGATAAATAAATAATGCACAGGGTACTATCTATGTATAGGCCACCCAAATAGTTTTCATGACTCCCATATATTGCACACATGTGACCTCTACCAATGGTTAGGGAGGGATGTCTTCTGACATAAGTATCTTGTTGGTGATGTTGGATATGCCCTGAAACCCTGGTTCATGACACCTTTAAGGAATCCACACAGTGATATATACCATGCATATAACTGTGCAATATTGCAAACCAAAATCATTACTGAGTGTGTGCTTGAGCTGCTAAAGGCATGCTTTCATTATCTGGATACACCTGCTGGTGCCCTGTGGTATGATGCTGCCATGCATGCCAACATTCTGACTCTGTACAATGTTACAGAATATTATTCTATGCCAACATTCTGACTCTGTACAATGTTACAGAATATTATTCTATGCCAACATTCTGTGTACAATGTTACAAAATATTATCCTATGCCAACTTTCTGACTGTGTACAATGTTGCAGAATATTATTCTATGCCAACATTGTGACTGTGTACAATGTAATATAATATTATTGTATGTCAACATTCTGACTGTGTACAATGTCACATAACATTATTGTATGCCAACATTCTGACTGTACAATGTTACAGAATATTATTCTATGCCAACACTGTGACTCTGTACAATGTTACAGAATATTATTCTGTGCCAACATTCTGACTGTGTACAATGTTATATAATATTATTGTATGTCAACATTCTGACTGTGTACAATGTTACATAACATTATTGTATGCCAACATTCTGACTGTGTGCAATGTTACAGAATATTATTTTATGCCAACATCCTGATTGTGTACAATGTTATATAATATTATTCTATGCCAACATTCTGACTGTGTACAATGTTACATAACATTATTGTATGCCAACATTCTGACTGTGTGCAATGTTACAGAATATTATTCTATGCCAACATTCTGACTGTGTGCAATGTTACAAAATATTATTTTATGCCAGCATTCTGACTTTGTACAATGTTACAGAATATTATTTATGCCAACATTCTGAATGTGTACAATGTTACAGAATATTATTCTATGCCAACATTGTGACTCTGAACAATGTTACAGAATATTATTATGTGCCAGCATTCTGACTGTGTACAGTGTTATATAATTTTATTGTATGTCAACATTCTGACTGTGTACAATGTTACATAACATTATTATATGCCAACATTCTGACTACGTGCAATGTTACAGAATATTATTCTATGCCAACATTCTGACTGTGTGCAGTGTTACAGAATATTATTCTATGCCAACATTCTGACTGTGTACAATGTTATACAATATTATTCTATGCCAACATTCTGACTGTGTGCAATGTTACAGAATATTATTCTACTCCAGCATTCTGACTGTGTACAATGTTATAGAATATTATTATATGCCAACATTCTGACTGTGTACAATGTTATAGAATATTATTATATGCCAACATTCTGACTGTGTGCAATGTTATATAATATTATTCTATGCCAACATTCTGACTTTGTGCAATGTTACAGAATATTATACTCAGAAAGTGGTTTCAGTAGGATGGCCACTTGCAGAGGAAGCAGCTCTCAGCACAGCAGCCAGCAGAGGCTGGGTCAGATAAGAAGTCAGAACAAGAGACAGTAGCAGGGGATGATCATGCCAGATGGAGGCAGGCAGAATATGCTGCAGCACTATGAAGGAGTCAGCAGTTTGCATATAGCATCATGACATAGTGAAAAAGTTAAGCAGATATGCTACAGTAAAAATGAAGCATACCAAACCAACACTTCTTCTTCTTTCGGCTTTTTCCCAGTTAGGGGTCACCACAGCGGATCACCTGTCCGCTCATGATTGGCAGTGGAGTTTTACAGTGTCAAGTTGCCAGCCCGGCACCCAACCTTCCACAGAAGGCACACACATGCACACACTCACACCTAGGGCCAATTTAGAGTGTCCAATCCACCTACTGCATGTCTTTGGGATGTGGGAGGAAACCGGAGCACCCAGAGGAAACCCACACAACCACAGGGAGGACATGCAGACTCCACACAGAAGGTACCCCAGCCGAGGATCGAACAGGAGAACCTCTTGCTGTGAGGTGGCAATGCTAACCACTGCACCACCGTGGCCGCCCATACCAAACCAACACTAGGCAGTGCATATTCATGCATAGGCTGGCCACACTGTTCATCAGATGTAGGCCATCCAAGTAACAATGTACAAAGGGCAGGGCACAGGTATTGTCATTTGTACAGGTAGAGAAGGGAGCACAGGATCGCATGGCTTTCACAGGAAAGAGCGTGAGTATCAGTGCTGAGGTGTATAAAAATAGAAACTGCATTTATGTGAAGTGTCAGAACAGGTATGGGGAGCTAATGTTGAGAATTTCAAGAATCAGTGGATGCATGTAATACTGTATGCTGGGGGCTGCAGGAGGTGTGAGTGTGAGTCTGCAGGAACACAGCTTCAGCAGTCAGTGCAGCACTGTGGCTCAGCCTACTGGACAGGTCCAGGGTATGCATGGCAGAGGTTTCAGCATCTTGCATGCCCCTACCCACTAGAGTTGGCTCTGCCAGGAGTTGCAGTCTCTGTACCATATCCCTGCTTTGATGCTGGTGCATTCCATGACCTCAAACAATGTCTGCTAGGAGATGTTCCAGCATGAAGGTGTCTGTGATCATGGGGATACCTTGTTCTGGAGTTGACACCTCCACAATAGACGTTGCAGTAAAAGTGCTAGCTGATACATGTTGATCAATCGACAGCTAATCAATTGAAAAATAATGAGGAAAACTAATTTCACTGAACTTCATAGGTACCGTCTTTGCAGAAAGACAAAACCCCTGCACTCCCCATGTGATGGGGCACCTCTAACACCCTCAGGCTTAAATATACCTCCTTTGAGGTTGCACAACTGTGGAGAAAAAAGTAAACTCCAGTGTCAGAGAAAGTTGTTTCACTCACTTTTCTTTGATCACTCAGTACTCAATAATAGTTCTGTTGATCAAATAATAGGAACCTGTGATAACAGTGTGGAAGTGGGATCTAACGTCTGTGAATGTAGCAGATGAATGGATCCATGGGCAGCCTGTTGTCCCTGTCAGGCTAGGCAGAGAAGACATTGCATGTTCCACTGTGTGATTCAATCTGTCCAAGGAATCACACATATGGGACATGCACTCCCATCTGTCAGCATAATGCACATCTTGGATCACTCTCACTATCGCTACCATGGCTGTGGTGGTAGTACCATATCTCTAGTGATCACCAATATCAATCCCCCTGTATAGACCTCTTTGACCCGGAGAGTTAGGGGTAGATTCAGAAATCTGTCTGCTAGGGGGCATCACACTTTCCCTGCATTAACATTGGTGGTCATTTCAGCCAAGACTTTGTCATGTTAGGGCTGGTCAGCTGCAAGGATATCATAGCACTGTTGGGCATGGAGATGGATGACCTGGAGTACCACTTCATTCTTAGCACCTGACAATTTTGGCTTACAGTCAGACGTCTGTTGACCAGCAGATGCAGCAGTCATGTTTGTTTTCCCTGTGTACCCTCTTTTTCAAGCACTGCACTGTTAGCATGGACAATAGTGGAATTAACAACCTTGTTTCAGCATAGGCCTTCAAATCTTAACACTTTAACTATCTTCTTAGGCCATATAGTATGCTTATTTATGTCTGACACTTAGATATTTATTTCCACTATCTTTAAAAAAATGTCAGCCATCTAGGTTTACACATATCCCCACAAAAGAATCATAGAAGTGGAGCTGATCAGTGGCACGACACTAGCACTGTTACAAATATTGTGGTTAATGACGTATGTGCAAGACATACAGCAATAAAATACTATTGAACACTGCACAAAAATGCTTCAAAATAGTCAAACCGGGACCTGTATTTATATGGCTGCAGAGAACAAATCTTGCAGTCTGCTATATTCTGCAGCCATGTGAATGTGCTATGTTATACACACTGCGCAACATACCAGGGCTCTTGTTCACAAATGGAATATCCCCTTTGGTAGTTCAGCTGTAAACTCTACCAAAGTTTATCAATGTGCATGAGCCACCTGCGTAGGCATCTTATCAGACCTGTGACCTCCACTTCAAGCAATGCAGCTTTACAAAAACGAATTTTCTTCGTAAAGCTTGAGGCAGCAGCTGCCAAAGAAAGAGAAGCTGGACAACAATACCAGTGAGTGTCATGGTGGGGGAAAGGCGGCTGCATTTTGATGAAAGATGGGTGTTAGTAGCCCTACTCTCACAGTAATATTTTGGCGAGCATGGTTAAGGGTTACCTTAAAAACATAAAACGACTATCCTTCTATGAAGAGCATGATTAGTAAACAGAGTTTCATTACAAATCTTTGTAACAGCTGGTTAAGTATCATTTCAACCTACATACTACACTGCCTTTTAAATATCATTTGAAATCATATATCTGAAGATTAATGAAAAAATATTACAAAACATTTGTATCATTAAGTAATCATAGCATCACTGCACATATCTCCTCTTGTCACAGTAACAGAAATCAGATTTCAAAAAGGCATTTTGCATAATGTCCAGATTTTTTGTCTCATATATTTTAAATTGTTCCTCATAAAATTTGTGGTTTTCTGGCAAATTTCAGAGGATTCAAGTTACTAAGTGCATACAGTTGAGTTTCAGACTTCATGTCCTTCAGAAAATTTAAGACAAATTATTTTATTTCAGCAACTTTCAAAGTTCGTAAGAACAGCATTTAAAATCTGTCCCTGTTTTGGGCCTTTGCCTCCACATTATTTTAGGCTTTGTTTAGATTTCTTGTGCTAAGAAGTTTAGAGGTAAGCCTGTCTTTGTTATCACTTATTGTTATTGTCTACCTGCCCCACCTTCTTCGCACAAATACATTTGAAGAAGCAGTACAAAAGACAGGTGATGGGTTTACTTCACCAACTTCTCTCTACCTTCTAAATGTTCAACAAAATACCCATCATGGACAGTGCAGGTTGAAGGCGCTACCCCTTATTGCACATGTCCGTCATGGATTCCATTCTATGTTGGAGACCTGATAGTGCCATTCCTGAAACTCTGAAAATTAGAAGTGTGATTAAGGATAAATAGTATAGTCTGAAATTGTATGTGAGGGAATCCCCTTTCTTCAGCTACAGTGACTTCAGAGTTACATATATAAGTGGGCTGTGGCACTGCACACTAC
>NC_056731.1:1876482309-1876689809 GCF_019279795.1 Protopterus annectens | reverse complement strand
TATATAATATATATATATATATATATATATATATATATATATATATATATATATATATATATATATATATATATATATATATATATATATATATATATATATATATATATATATATATATATATATATATATATATATATATATATATATATATATATATATATATAAGTACTAGGCTAGCTGCCCTTATAGGTTCATAGGTAAATACTAGGCCAGCTGCCCTTGCAGGCTATTTTAAACCTTGCCAATTGATTTTACATTGGCCTTACCCATCCCATGATCAATAGTTCTATATTACTCCTCATAAGAATAACTGGGATCATACCGCAGATAATTTGAGGGGACTCATTCATGGGGTAAAGCATTTAGGAGCTGCCTCTGTCCATTAGTAGTAGAAGGGATGGTCCTGGGGTAAATTTTCTGTTTTCCTTCCATAGATCTAAGTTGCACTTTGAAAATTGACAGGGATGAACTTTGTTTTATGCAGATGGGGAGTTTGTTCTACAGCAGCGGTATCCTCTACAAAATATACCTGTCCCTCCAAACAATTCTGTTCATGTTGCATAAATGGTATATACCCCTAGACCAAGTATTTCTTATGCCATTTGACTTGCTGATATGCAGTAAATCCATCAGTATTTGGTCATAGGATGCCTTGTTTGCCATACACAATTCATCTCTTAGCAGTCTATAGGATACTGAGTATAGTGACAGAGATTTGAGTCAATTCACATAGGATATGTCATTTAGGCCTTGTATCCTTTTAGTAAGGTATCTCTGGGTATTCCAGCTGTTGTATATGTCTGGACAGATACATGCCAAAGGGGGCATTGTATTCATTGACTGGCCTCACGAAGGCTGAGTGAAGCAGGATAGTGACATCCCTAGACCTCAACACAATCCCTTTGTTTATAACCTGTGCAGCATAGAAGACCTTTCTTACAACACTAGACACATGTTGGTAAAAAGCTAGATCAATGTCAACATAAGTTTCCAATCCCAAGCAACTGGGTAAACTTTCAACAGTGTAGTGTCAATATGGAAGTTCCCTGGGGCAGATAATTTCACAAAGGATACAATAATTTATTGGCATTTAGTTTCAGACCATGTTTGAATATTGCTGGTCTCTGTCTACATTTTGTTAAAAAAACTCTGCATTTATTTATTTGTTTGATTGAATATTGCTGGTCTATGTCTGCATTTTGTTAAGAAAACTGTACTGCATTTATTTATTTGTTTGATTGAATACTGCTGGTCTATGTCTGCATTTTGTTAACAAATCTGTACTGCATTTATTTATTTGCTTGACTGAATATTGCTGGTCTCTGTCTGCATTTTGTTTTTCCCACCCTCTCTCCCAAGTGTTGTATTTTTAAACTTGGTGGTTTTGGAATTGCCTGTCCTTGCCGTAAATTTGACTTTAGATACTCCTCCCAGTCCCATCTCATTTGCTCATTCAAATGAGTGCAGTGAGCTCATTTGGGAAGGACTTCAGCTTATTTTACTGTAATTGTGTTTGTCCTGCTTTAATGCCTTATTTTGCTTTGCTGCTTGCTCTTAAGTCTTCAAGTGCTTTTATTCTGCTGCATTTATTACTGCTTGTTAGCAGCCTTATTAAAATTGTCTGTTATTCTAAGCCTCTTAGTTATGGTTTTAGCACTTGGGCTTCAGGTCAATTATTTTACATTTAAGAAAGTTTTCATGGTCTACACTCTTGTGGAAAAACCCTTATGAAAACCCTCTCTCCATAAATCTGCCCAGGTTTTCAAAACACTATGTATGGCTAATTCCCATCAGTTTCTCCTACCAGCCTGGTCGACATGGGCATACTGAGACAGTGTAACAAGTGCCACATGTCCACTGACAGTCCACTTTTCCTAGCACATAATTCTACTTGTCAGAAATGCACCTACATTATTAACCTGGAATCCATGCTCTCTCACACCACAGTCAGTACTCCTGACAAAGAGGAGATTACCAGCACAAACACCACACCACCCACATCACATAGCCAAGCACAACATACACCCACCTATGCAGAGGTCCTCAGAAAAAACGTATCTAAACAGCAGAGACCTCCAAAACACACTCACAAACATTCCACACACAACGCCAAACACATCACACACAGCAGACAACACACCAGTTTGTCACAAACACAGCCCTTAAGGCATACCTATAAACCGACACAGCCCATAAGGCATAACAATAAACCAAACATATTAGTCATTGGTGACTTAATTGTGAGACACACCGATGTCTCCCACACCAGGCTCGACAAGGAAAAGGTCACAGTCAGTTGTCTGTCAGGTGCCAGAATCCACCATATCATGCACACACTTAAGTATCTTCACAAAAGTACAAGTATGACTCTGTCATTATCCATGTTGGTGTGAATGACTTGAGACGTACCTCCCTGGACTATATGAAGACAGGTATGATTGAGGTCTCAGAGTATGTGTCCCAGGCAGGTATGACCCTAGCTCTAAGCAACATCCTACCTTCACCAAGAATGATACCACAACACCAAAAAAAAATAATTGATTTCAACAATTGGATTTGTTTCTGGTGTAATTCCAAAGGGATCCAGTATCTGTCTGCCTGGGATGACATTGTTGGCAGGCCTCAATGCTTTGCCAGAGATAGCCTCCACCTGTCATCCATGGGATTCCAGATTCTGGTCAATGCTCTTGCCTCCCTCATTGTGCCTTTTTTAGGTTATGTCCCAAAAACAAATCTTCCAACATAAAAGATTTGTCAAAAAGCAAAGTGAAGATCATGCTGCTCAATGCTAGGAGCCTTAATCTGAAAATGCACACCCTGGAGGTTCTTCTCACATTGGAAGATGCCAACATCTGTGCAGTCACAGAAACTTTGTTCAAGGCTGCGGGAAGCACCCCTGCCTTACTAGGCTATACCTCATTCCACACAGTCCAACCACAAAATGAAGTTGGGAAGACTAAGGGTGGTGGAGTCTCTGTTTTCATTAAAGACAAGAACACCTCCAGACTGGTTTGCCAGCATGATGCACTAGAACTATGCCAGATGCAACTGACAGTTGACAAGACACCAATTCAACTTATAGCCAGCAATATACCCCCTGTCATGACTCAGGACCCCCACTCTTCCTACCTGGACCTACTTGACCCCATCAAGGTACCCCCTAACACCCTGATCTTTGGTGACTTCAACTACCCCACCATAGACTGGGTGAACTATTCCTGCACTAATGCACTCACCCAATAACTCCTTGAATTCATCAATTCTAACTCACTAGACCATCTTGTCTCATCCCCCACAAGGGGAGATAACATTCTGGACTTAGTTCTCACCAAAACAGGTGACCACTGCACCACTCCCATAGTAAGTTCTTCCTTGGTGAGATCAGATCATCATCGGACTGTCTCATTTGAAGTTTCTGTTATGCCCCCCCACCCCACCCCAGCCATAACCAGACTTAAAAAACTTTTCAGAAGCTAAGTACACCTTCCTATGGGAGGGTATCAGTAGCTTCACTCCACCGCCCCATCAGAGGATGCAGACAACTATGCTGAACAGTAAGTATGCCCCACAAACCTATCTGGTGGACATTCTCTATCAACAGGCTTTACAATAAAAGGAAGAAACTGTTGTCCAAGGGTAAAAAGACACACATTCTCAATTGGAAAAACTCCCTCCTTAGCCTCAACAAGCAAATTAGATCACTAATGAAAACCTCCAAAGCCAATTATGAATCAAATTTAGCCTCTGAAACAAAGGAAAACCACAAAGCCTTCTTCAGTTACATTGGAAACCTCCATAGCAAAGCTGAGGTTTGGTTTAATCTGTTAAAGCTAACAACCTATCTGGAGAATTATTTGCAAATTCAGTAGGCAAAACCTGGAATTTGCTCTCAACTGACCTTACTCTGAGCCCCTCCCTTAATCAGTTAAAAAAATCTAACCCAGTATTTTAAAACTCACTGGTTATGTCCTTGCTCTAACCCTGACTAAAGCCTCATCTACTTCCATATCCCTGCAATTTTTTATTTACAGCAACTAACCTCTTACACTAAAAGGTTTGAAAAGAGAAACTGTAACATCTTTGCAGATACTTTGTATATAAGCTGCACCTATAGGTTTGATAAGAGAAATGGTAACATATTTGTATATATTTCTGAATATAAACGTTATTATTCATAGGCTTGAAATGTGAGACTGTAACTTGTATGTTAATACAATATGTTTGTGCATATACCGTAACTTGCTTGTCTTTATCTGTTTGTTGGGAGGGTGGCCTAATGCTTAAGGTGTTTGTCTTGCAAACACAAGGTGCAGGATTTGAGTCTCACAAGGGGCAATTGGCTAAGCTTAAAAAGGCTTGCAAGGGCAGTTAGCTTAGTACAAACCTATGAACCCATTATTGGTTGGGAGGGTGGCCTAATGGTTAAGGTGTTTGCCTTACAAACACAAGGCGCAGGGTTTGAATTTCACAAGGGATAACTGGCTAGGCTTAAAATGGCTCGCAAGGGCAGTTAGCTTAGTACTAATCTATGAACCTATAATTTTGGAGCTTTTCTCCCCGGGCCTCCACTGAAATTGGACATGTATCCAATCGGACTATCCCGGTCAACAAAAGTAAAATAAAGAAATAGCACTTACTGGTACTACTTAGATTGATCCTGTCAACTTGGCCAACCTGTTAGCAGATAGGTTCAGCCCAATCTTCACTCCCTATCCCCCAAAGGCCCATTCAACATCCCCGATATTATTCCTCACCTCACATCTCCATAGACCAAGTGTTAGAGGTCCTATCCAAGGCAAAGCACACAGCTTCCAAGGGACCTAATAGTATCCCAGGCTGTATTCTGCACCATCTTCAGCAAGAACTAGCTTTGCCATTAAGAACCCTATTCAACCACAGCCTAAGTACAGGCTTCATTCCAGCAGAGTGGAGAACTGCCATTGTCATCCTCTTGTACAAAGGTGGTGCCACTACTGACTCTGGAAACTGTCACCCCATTAACTTGACAAGCCTGATCTGTAAAACCATGGAGCATATTATTATTATTATTATTATTATTATTATTATTATTATTATTATTATTATTATTATTATTGTTGCTTTATTACTATTATTATTATTATTGTTGTTGTTTTGTTATTATCATTATTACTATTGTTATTATTATTATTATTGTTGTTTTGTTGTTTTGTTATTACTATTATTATTATCGTTGTTATTAATATTGTTATTATTAATATTATTATTATTGTTATTATTATTGTTGTTGTTTTCTTGTTATTATTACTATTATTATTATTGTTGTTTTATGGGCGGCCACAGTGGTGCAGTGGTTAGCATTGCCACCTCACAGCAAGAGGTTCTCCGGTTCGATCCTCGGCTGGGGTGCCTTCTGTGTGGAGTCTGCATGTCCTCCCTGTGGTCATGTGGGTTTCCTCCAGGTGCTCCGGTTTCCTCCCACATCCCAAAGACATGCTGCAGGTGGATTGGATACTCTAAATTGGCCCTATTATTATTATTGTTATTATTATTATTGTTGTTGTTTTCTTGTTATTATTACTATTACTATTATTATTGTTGTTTTATCATTATTATTATTGTTGTTATTATTATTGTTATTATTATTATTGTTGTTTTGTAATTATTATTATTATTATTATTTTGTTATTATTATTATTATTATTATTATTATTATTATTGTTTTATCATTATTATTATTGTTGCTGTTTTGTTGTTGTTTTGTTGTTGTTGTGTTGTTGTTTTGTTATTATTACTATTATTATTATTATTATTATTATTATGGATCTCATAAACAAAGACATAGGTAATCTCCAAGCACTTGACCCCCACCCAGTTTGGATTCATCAAGTACAGATCTTGCCTGTTGAACATGGTTGACTTCTTTGAAACTGTCACCAAGACCCTGGATGAGGGAAAGTCAATTCATACAGCTTATCTTGGTCAAAGCCTTTGACACAATCCCCCACTCAAGCATCATCGAAAAACTAACACAATTTGGCATAAATCCCTATCTCATCAGGTAGGTGGTCAACTGGCTCAGTCATATGACCCACATGGTCAAAATATGTGCCTCCACCTCCGACAGCAGATCTGTCACTAATGGTGTTCCCCAGGGATCAGTCCTGGGACCCCTACTGTTTGGCATCTACTTCTCAGAGGTCCAGACAAAGATAAAATGCCTGTGGCTGACAAGACTGTGGATGACTGTAAGTTAGATGCTTTCATTGACTCCCCAAATGAGGTTAACATACTCCAAGAGGGTCTCATAGCAACAAATGATTGGTGCCAAAGTCATGGCCTTAATTTAAACACAAAAAAAGTATTATCATACTATTCAGTAAAAACATGGCCCCTACTGATTACCATATCAATGACAACCCCCTAAGCAAACAACCTGTGATGAGAAACCTGGGTATACAGGTTCACAACTATCTCATATTCGACCATCATGTAGCGGCAGTGGTCATAAAAGCATTTTACTTGGTTCATTTCATAAGTAAAGGGATAGCATCCAGAAAAAAAGTAGGTTGTTAACTCTCTGTACGCTTCCCTCATTACACCAATAATTGAGTACAATGCCCCATTTAGTATGCACCTCTCCAAACACTTGCACCAACTGGAAAGGCCACAGAAATACCTCACAAAGAGAATCAATAGCCTCCCAACACCTGTCCTATGCAGACAGGCTGAAATCACTATCACTGTACTTGGTATCATATAGATTGCTCAGAGATGATCTGTGTTTCACCTACAAGTCAATCTCAGACCCTGGCTACTAGAGATGCTCCATATCAGTAAGTCTAATTCCTAGTGCATTACCCACTTGAAAGACCTAAATCTAATATGTGACATTAACAAAACCTGCTGGAGAGACAGGTTTGTCTCCCAGAGGCTACCCCATCTCTGGAATAGACTTACCATTCACATCAAACAGAGTACCTTGCTGACCCTCTTCAAGTGCAACCTTGATGAGTGGATGAGAAACCAGAAATTTGTCCCAGAGGTTCCACCTGTGTCCCTCATTTCCAGGGGCAACAGGTGCTGACTGAGGTTTCTATTTTGGAGGTAAACTCTTGGCTAGGCTTGTAAGGACCCCAGGGCAATTTGCCTAGTAACCTCCTATGATCCTATGATCCTATCTGTGAGTCAGTTGGCAATCCTGCAGGTGACATAGGCATTTATTCTTTGTTTATTTAGCTGTTCTATTATGTATGAATGGGTAATTATTTCAGAAGCTTTGGCCAGGTCGAGATATGCACTAGGTACCATTTTGCCTTCATCCATTTGCATCCATCGCTTTGGTGACCTTTTCAAAAAAAATCCACCAGGTTGAGTAAGCATGACCTGCTTTTGATGAATCCAAACTGCTAGGGGTCCAGTATTTGGAAATTCCCTATGTCCTGCTTGATGAATTCCATGATAAGTATTTCCATGACTTTGCATATGAGGCTGGTCAGACTTATAGGTCTGTAATAGCCTGTGTCTGTGGAAGGTCTTCCCTTATGTAGGAGAACTGTTTGTACATTTCTGTGAGGGCATTTTTTGCTTGGGCTAAAGGGAAGTCTCTCTGTTGATCAGTGGCAGAGAAAAACATTGAGCAGCCTGCCTGCCCCTGTGGGAGTGGTTACTGACTTGAAACTGTAGTTTTATTGGCCATTTTGGGTCAATTCCAAAACTCCTTCATCTTTCTCTCTTAAAATCTGGTTGCCTCGTGGTGTTGGCGTCTTTTCAGACTTGTTGGCTGTTGGTGAAGCACCCACCAAGAGGAGAAAACGCTGAGAGAAGAAAGGAGCCACTTTTGAGATTTTAAGTATTTTTCCTCTGTTTATTTGCTAAGTTTTTCTGCATAGCTGCCTATTTTGAGCATTTTCTGGCTTGTTAAACTTGATTTTTGCATTAGTAACTGTATTTAGAGCACAACCTAAAGCTGTTTACTGAATTTCCTGTTTGCACTTATTTTTAAAATCGTTTTTTCTCAAAACTTGCATTTTATCTGTCTTTGGCCTAGCACTCTTGTGTGGGGTCATTTACTGCACTGTTATAACTTTTTAATACTTGTAAACCTCTTCTATCTCTGAAAAAAAAAAAATCTTGCTTTTTTCCCCACTTTTCTGAGATTTAAAAAAGTTCAGTTACAGGCTTGCTGTTCTTGAACTGTTTGTAAGTTTCTGTGAGGCCATTTTTTGCTTGGGCTAAAGGGAAGTCTCTCTGTTGATCAGTGGCATTGAAAAACATTGAGCAGCCTGCCTGCCCCTGTGGGAGTGGTTACTGACTTGAAACTGTAGTTTTATTGGCCATTTTGGGTCAATTCCAAAACTCCTTCATCTTCCTCTCTTAAAACCCTCTTTTGCACGGTTTTGCACATTTTTGAGCATAGCGCAACAGCGGGCAGCGCCGCCTAATTGGGTTTAAACTATTCCTGGCTCCACAAAGTCTGCTCTTCACTTTTTCCCTTAGAACTGCTCTATCTCTCAATTTAAACACCATATTCTCATTCTAAGGCCC
Source organism: Protopterus annectens (assembly GCF_019279795.1). Taxonomy (NCBI): domain Eukaryota; kingdom Metazoa; phylum Chordata; order Ceratodontiformes; family Protopteridae; genus Protopterus; species Protopterus annectens. The sequence goes on along the minus strand of NC_056731.1, from coordinate 1,876,681,280 downwards.
TTCACTGGTCCAATTAAGTAATCCTACAAGTTAGCACTATTAAACCATAAGCACTACTTACTCTTATACTCTCTACGATTACCCTGTCCCCTACTGGTCCGTCTTAAATTCAGTTTCCCTATATTACTCTAGCATGTCCAAAGGTCAGTCAATGGTTTCCTCTCCAGTCCAGCTGGTGAATCTGGGAATTTTGAGGCAATGTTACAACTGTCTCATGTACACGGACAACCCTCTCCTCCTCCAAACAGGTTCAAATATATGTGAGAGATGCAACTATTTAGCCAAACTGGAGGCTGAGCTCTCTCATCTCAAAACTGGTGTAACCAGTCAGGAGGAGAAGGTAAGCTCACACAACACAATTCCAGTATCACATAGTCCCACCACATCAGCGAACCAAACACATAAATACACAAAAAATACTCAGAGGCTCTAAATAAAAATCTACCTAAGCAACAGAGACCTCCAAAGCAGACATCCAAGCAAACGCTACCTCAAAACAAAACACGCACAACACATAGCCCACAAAGTCAGTGTGCCAAGCAGCCACAGCCCTTAAGGCTGAATAACACACCTGATACTCTTGTAATAGGTGACTCTATTGTCAGACACACTGATGTCCTGCTCACCAGACTGAATAAAGAGAAGGTCACGGTGAGCTGCCTGTCGGGTGCTAGGATCCGCCACATAACGCAAGCACTCAGGTCACTCCAAAGCAAATACAAATATGACTCAGTCATTGTACATGCTGGTGTGAATGACCTGAGGCATACCTCCTAGACTACATGAAAAGAGACATAGAGGAGCTCTCTGATCATGTAGCCCAGGCTGGTATGACCCTGACCTTGAGCAGCATCTTACCCTCACCTAGAATGATGCCAAAGTACAAAGACAAAATGATCGATTTTAACAATTGGCTAAAATTTTGGTGTGATTCAAAGGGGATCCAGTGTCTGTCAGCCTGGGATGACATGCTCGACAAGCCACGTTGCTTAGGCTAGGGGCGCTTGCAGCTGTCACCACTGGGCTTTCGGATATTGGCAAAGGCTCTTGCCACCCCCATAGTGCCTTTTTTAGGCAAGGCTCAAAAGTCAAACCCACCCCCATAGACAGCACAAGGAACAAGAAACTAAGGGTAATGCTGCTAAGCAGAAGTCTTAACCTCAAGATGCCTTTCGAAGCTCTCCTCAGTATGGAGAACATCGATATCTGTGCAGTGTCAGAAACCTGGTTCAAGGCTCCAGAAAGCACCCCAGCACTGCCAGGCTATACCTCATATCATGCTTTTCGGCCCCAAAACCCAGACCAAACCACAAAAGGAGGGGGAGTTTCCATATTTATCAAGGATATCCACACCTCCAGGTTAGTGGCATTGCACAAAGTATCGGAGACTATCCATGTGCAACTAACAGTGGGCAAGACTGCTTTTCAGTTTATAGCATCCTACAGACTGCCCTCTCAAAGTCAGGAATCCCACTCGACTTTCCTGAAAACATTGGAGAACATGAAGATCTCTGCAAACACCATTATATTGGGTGACTTCAACTACCCAAACATTGACTGGGAGCACTACTCAAGCCCCAGCACCTTAGCCCAAAGGTTCCTGGAAATTATAAACTCAAATGCTATGGAACAACTAGTCACCACTCCCACAAGAGGGGACAACATACTAGACCTGATCATTACCAACATGGGGACTCTATGCTCCACACCAGAAGTATATCCCTCATTGGTAAGATCAGACCATAAATTAATTTCACTGGATGTCCACATCCTGACCCCACCCAGCCCAGAAAACCACAGTGAAAAACTTCTCAAAAGTGAACTTCTCACTTCTCAAAACTGAAGTGGAATCCTTCAAGGCCCCAGGGCCAGTGGAAACTACGGCCCAAACTGCAGAATCCTATATAAACACATTCTACGGACATCTCCAGGAATGCATGGATCATGCTATCCCAAACAAAACCAAGACCCAATCATCCAAAGGCAGGCGTCCAGTCTGGTGGACCCCTGCCATAAATAAACTGTACAACAGAAGGAGGAAGCTACTACATGATAGAGCAAAATCCCTAACAGGGAAGGCATCTCTGATCAGTACTAGCAAAAAATTACAATCCCTCATAAAATCCTCCAAGGCCAGCTTTGAGAGAAAAATTGCACAGGACACCATAGACAATCATAAGGCTTTTTTCAGTTATGTTAGAAACCTGGGATGCAACTCCCAGACTTGTTCTGAGTTGATTCTAAACGACAAAAAATACACTGAACCCACAGACATCGCCAATATCCTGGCAGACAGGTTCAGTTCAAACTCCCCCCCCCCCCAAAAAGAGCAAGTATCTATCCCAGCAGAGGGCTGCTTCCCAAACATCTCTGATGCTCAGGTGAAGGCTGCCCTCTCCAAAGCAAAAAACACTGCTTCCATGGGACCAGATGGTGTCCCAGGTTGCGTCCTACATGAATTCCAAGAGGAACTAATCCCTCAAATAAAACAGCTATACAATCTCAGCCTCACTACAGGATATGTGCCCACAGAATGGCGTGCAGCAACAGCGGTCCCACTCCACAAAGGTGGAGCCTCTATGGACCCTGGAAACTATAAGCCTAAGCCTGACTAGCTTAGTCTGCAAGGCTATGGAGATGATCATCATGGAGCTCATAAACAAAGGCATTGGGGACCTACAGACACTAGATCCTACCCAGTTTGGCTTTGTCAAGGGCAGATCCTGCCTTTTGAACCTGGTTGACTTCTTTGAAACAGTCACCAAAGCCATAGATGAAGGGAAGGTAGTCCACACAGCCTATCTGGACCTTGCAAAGGCATTTGACACAATACCCCACTCGGGCATCATAGATAAGGTATCCAGCTTAAATATAAACCCCTATGTCACAAGATGGGTCACAAACTGGCTCAAAGACAGAACCCATGGAGTGAGAGTTGCTGGAGCCATGTCAGACTCGAAACCAGTCACAAGTGGCGTCCCACAGGGTTCTGTCCTGGGACCACTCTTGTTCGGTATATACTTTTCCGAGGTACAGGCAAATGTGGGAGGACTTGCAAACAGGGCACAATAATCAAATCTCCAGCTGACACAAACATCCTTCAAAAAGGTCTCACAGAGACAGATAACTGGTGCCAGCACCATGGTTTAAAGCTAAATGCCAAAAAATGTATAGTCATACCCTTTGGCAAAAACAATGTGCCCACTAATTACCACATAGGCGGAAACCCATTAAGTACAGAGAAAGTTATTAGGGACCTGGGGACCCAAGTTGATAGCAATCTCTCCTTTGAAAACGACATTGCCAAAGTGGTTCGAAAGACCTTCTACATAGCCCACCTCATCACGAAAGGTTTCTCATCTAGATCAAGAGAGGTAATCGTGCCCCTTTATTCATCCCTCATCAGGCCCATCATAGAATACAATGCCCCTTTTGGGATGTACCTTACCCGACACCTGCAGCAATTAGAAAGACCCCAAAAGTATCTCACCAAGAGGATCAAGGATCTCAAAGAGATGCCATATGCTGCTCAGTTAAAAAAACTCCAGCTCTACTCAGTTGCATAATCTATGCCTGACATACAAAGCTATGTCAAATCCAGAATTAATGGACATGCTCCACCTCAGTAAATCTAAATCCCTTAGAGCCACATGCTCGAGGGACTTGAACCTCAGCACAGAAATAAATAGAACTTGTAGGAGGGACAGGTTCATAACCCAAAGGCTCCCTTCACTCTGGAATAGAATTCCAGTTCATGTGAGGCAGAGCACCTAACTGAATCTCTTCAAGAAGAATCTCGATAGGTGGATGGGGGATCATAGGTTTGTCCCAGGGATTACTCCTGTGTCACTATTAGACAGAGGCACAGTAAACTAAACCTTAAAAAGGGTACAGTATACTCAAATCAACATACAGAATCGGGCTAGGCTTATAATTGCCTCAGGGCAGATAGCCTAGTATGAACCTATGAACCTATGAACCTATAAGAATGACCATAGCTGTTCTCTATTTGCTTGGTACAAAACTTGTATGGAGGTTAAGATTGAACAGTGTTGTTAGGGGTTTGGCTAAATCGTTCTTCATGCTATTTAAGATCCATGCATGGATATTATCAAGACCCACCAATGCAGTATTTTTAGCTTTTGAGAGCATTTTTAGGACTTGGTCTTGGGTGATAGTTGGAGGTGTGCCAGTTTCAGGTATATCTTGAGGGAGAGAGGGGTAAAGTAAGAATTAAATTTATCGGGCAGTAGGTCAGCCATATCTTCAGTCCAAGTGTAGGTATCATTGTTCACAATAAGCTCAGTGCATTGCTACATTGTGCTTTTGAGATTACAAACATAACTAAAATGCTTTGGCTTTTGTAGCTATTTTAGCCTCAAACCTCACTTTGGTGAATTGTATTAAGCTCATGAGTTGTTGGTTTATTTCAGTGACAAGGACTGTAACATTCTTGGAATTACTCTTCTTAATTTGGGATTTTTTTTTTCTTTTATTATAAAACTTGCTGATATAGTTCCACCACATGGGCTTGTTTCTGAGGTTTGCCTGCATGTTTTCCTACGAGGTACAGCTGCATTTATGCAGCTGTTTACATGCTGGTATAATGTGTCTCTGTAAATTTCTTCATGTTCAGTGGAGTTAACTGGGTTTGGTAGGATTCTGAAACTTGGCACTGTATCAGTTAGGAGAAGATAGTTTGTTTTAAAGAAATTTCTAAAGGTACTTTGGGTGGAAGGAATCTCTGGTTTCAGTTTTATATAATGGGTACTGTTTTATGGTCAGACCTAACAAGTAATGAAGATATACAAAGGGATGGTGCAAGATACTCCCATATCAGTAAGGGCAACATTCAAGATGTTATTGCCCCTAGTCGGTACTCTGACGAATTGTTCCAGGGCATTTGTATTGAGAAAGTCCAGGAATCGTTGTGCTTGTGCATTAGTGGTGGTGTAGGTTTCCCAGACTATAGCTAGATAGTTTAGATCACCTAGGAAAATAGTATTAGATCTAATACTGAAGTGATTCTAGTTCCTGTACATAGGTACTGTGGCTTTCTTTTGCCATAGAGGTAGTTCTATAGCTAGCTAATATATGGTATGGGACCTTTTTGATGGCTAGTTGGACATGAAGAATCTCTCATGCATCATGCTGTTTTACCAGCTTTGATGTGAGTCTATTCTGCATATTGATTGATACACCTCCAGCTTTTTTCCCCTCCTGCACAGTACCCCATCTAAATGTGTGGACGATGTTACATCCCTGCACAGCTGGGGTGCTCCACTATTTTAAATCATGCCTCAGTCACTACACAGATGTCAACATCCTACAGAGTGAGAAGGGTTTGCAGGGAGTGGACCTTCTTGTTTAGGCTCCTAGCATTGATCACTAACGCCTTCATATTTTCCTTTGCTTGTTTTGTTATTTTAGATGGTTTATCAGGTTGATGGTTTATCAGGTTCAAAAAGCCACAGTGGTACAGTGGTAGCATTGTTGCCTCACAGCAAGAGGTTCTCCTGTTTGATTCTTGGCTGGAGTGCCTTCTGTGTGGAGTCTGCATGTCCTCCCTGTGATCAAGTGGCCTCCGAAAGACATGTGTGAATCGGCATGCCTTCGCTGAAGGTTGGGCATTGGGCTACCAACTCAGCACCATAAAAATCGACTGCCAATCATTAGTGGACTGGAGTTCCACTGTGGCAACCCTAACCGGGAAAAGCCAAAATGACAAGATGGTTTATCAGGTTCACATTGCCTGAACAGGAACTATGGGGAGTGGACAATGTCTTTGCCAATAATTGAAACCCAAGAAGGGACAGATGCAGGCCATGCCTGGTGAATCGGTGTGGTCTGTCAATTGTGTTCTCCCAGACTGACAAATATTGTATGTGTGTAGTATACGTGCTCTCAGTTATTCCTGATTTTGCCTCATATTTTGGTATGCTACTTGTAAAGTTTGTGCTTTATTTTGGCAAATCAGTTAGTATTTCAGTTGGACAGCCACATTGATGCAGCGGTTAACATTGCTGCCTCACATCAAGAGGTTCTCCAGCTTGATTCTCAGCTGGGGTGCCTTCTCTGAGGAGTCTGTATGCCCTCCCTGTGATCACATGGGTTTCCTCTGGGCACTCCACTTTCCTCCCACATTCTGAAGACATGTTGCAGGTAGATTGGATGCTCTAAATTGGCCCTAGGTGTGAGTGTGTGCATGTGTGTGCCTTCTGTGGAAGGATGGGCACCGGGCTGGCAACTCAACACAATAAAATTCCACTGCCAATCGTTCTGCAGACCATTGTCCCATTGTGGCAACCCCTAACAGGAAAAACTGAAAGGAGAAAAAGTTAGGATTTCAGTTACTAAATAACAGTGTGTTTACTAAATAATGATAGATATTTGTGTTTCAGACCAAGAAAAGTATGTTGATATAAAACCTTCTAGAAACTTTTTAAGTATATAATGACATTATTTATCCCTGTGTTTGGACCTCTGTTGCCTATTATGTTTTGATTCTTTACCTAAGGGTTTGAGAGATATTGGAAGAGGGGGTTCATGGTTGCACTCTGCATTCTGGCAGCAGTGACTTAGAAGCTGCATTCCTGAGTATCAGTTATCTTCTGTTCATTCACTTAATCACACTCAAACTTCTGAGGTGTACAGTTACAATCATACCTGTGACTATAATTGGTGTGTGTGTGTGTGTGTGTGTGTGTGTGTGTGTGTGTGTGTGTGTGTGTGTGTGTGTGTGTGTGTGTGTGTGTGTGTGTGTTTATAAAATATGTGTGTGTTTATAAATTATGTGCATGTGTCTGTGTGCGTGTGTGCATTTATAAATTGTGTATGAGTGTGTGTGTATGTTTATAAAATGCATGTCTGTGTGTGTTTATAAAATGTGTGTGTGTGTGTGTGTGTGTGTGTGTGTGTGTGTGTGTGTGTGTGTGTGTGTGTGTGTGTGTGTTTATAAAATATGTGTGTTTGTGTGTGTGTGTTTGTGTATGCGTATGTGTGTACTTATAAAATGTGTGTGTGTGTTTATAAAATGTGTCTGTGCATGTGTGTGTATGTATGCTTATAAAATACATGTGTGTGTGTGTGTGTGTGTGTGTGTGTGTGTGTGTGTGTGTGTGTGTGTGTGTGTGCATTTCTAAAATGTGTGTGTTTCAAATTATGTGTGTCAGTCTGTGTGAGTGTGCATGTGTGTGTCTTTATAAATTATGTGTTTGAGTGTGCGTGTACTTATAAAATGTGTGTTTATAAATTGTGTGTGTGTGTTTATAAATTGTGTGTGTGTTTATAAATTATGTGTGTGAGTGTGTGTGTACATTTATAAAATGTGTGTGTGTTTATAAAATACGTGTGTGTGTGTGTGTGTGTGTGTGTGTGTGTGTGTGTGTGTGTGTGTGTGTGTGTGTGTGTGTGTGTGTGCATGTGTGTGTACGTGTGTGTGTTTATAAAATGTGTGTGTGGTGTGTGCATGTGTGTGCGTGTATGTACGTGTGTGTGTGTTTATAAAATGTGTGTGTGTAAAATGTGTGTGTGCGTGTGTGTGCATGTGTGTGTTTATAAATGTGTGTGTTTATAAATTGTGTGTGTATTTATAAGTTGTGTGTGTGTGTGTGTGTGTGTGTGTGTATGTGTGTGTGTGTATGTTTATAAAATGTGTGTTTATAAAATATGTTTGTGTGTGTGTGTGTGTGTGTGTGTGTGTGTTTTTATAAATTGTGTATTTATAAGTTGTGTGTGTGTGTATGTGTGTGTGTGTGTGTGTGTGTGTGTGTGTGTGTGTATGTTTATAAAATGTGTGTTTATAAAATATGTGTTTGTGTGTGTGTGTGTGTGTGTGTGTGTGTGTGTGTGTGTGTGTGTGTGTGTGTGTGTTTTTATAAAATGTGTGTGCGTTTATAAAATATGTGTGTGTGTGTGTGTGTGTGTGTGTGTGTGTGTGTGTGTGTGTGTGTGTGTGTGTGTGTGTGTGTGTGTGTAGGGGCATACGGTCTCTGATTTTGCCTTATATTTGGGACTGTTACAACATTTGTTTTTGGGGTTTTTTTTCTGACAAAATGCAGTTGCTAAATAATGATATTTTTTTACAAGCTTAATAACCTTCTCAAAAAGTTTGCTAATGGAAAGTCTATTACTCTGGGAACTTTATCTACATATTCTACTTGTTTTTTGAGCTAAAATGTTAAGTGGTATGGGGAAAGGGGGTTGCTCAGGTTGTACACTGTATTCTGACACCAGTGAGCTGAGAAGACACATTCTCATGTGGTAGTTATTCTTGGATGTGTTCTTCCACTTCATGTCAATCAGACTTCTGAAGTGTACAGTCACAGTTGTACTAGTGACTGTAATTAATGGATATGGGGGTCTGAATGGGATGAAAATGACTTTGTGTTGGGGGAGGACTGCAGTGTATCCAAAAGTAGCAAGTTGAACACTATACTTTCCTTACAATATACATTCACATGCATACATATTTTTCATCACAAACGTCAGCATTGTACACAAGTGTCTGTGGCAGTGTGAGTAGGTTGTATTGAATAGCAACTGATCACTGGAGCAGTAATTCAACAAGTACATTGGTTGGCTGTCTGATATGAGTTGTTAGTTGATTCATTTTGCTTTATGGAGTCTGCATATATTCCCTGTCTTTGTGTAGATTTTCTCCAGTTTCTCTGGTTTCCTTCCCTGACCGTCAACTGCATAATGTATGCCTGTGGGCATTTGTACTTTTACTTTCTCCAAATGTAACATCAGATGAGCACACAGAAGGTTACAGTCTATCACAAGAGGAGCACACAGAAAGTTACAGTGTAACACCAGAGGAGCACACAGAATGTTACAGTGTAGCACCAGAGGGGCACACAGAATGTTACAGTGTAGCACCAGAGGGGCACACAGAAGGTTACAGTGTAACACCAGAGGGGCACACAGAATGTTACAGTGTAGCACCAGAGGGGCACACAGAAGGTTATTAGCATTTCTTGGAGGTGTAGGGTGTCAGGCATTGTTCTCAGACAGCATTTGCAGATCCATGTCGACATTTCACATTCCATTTTATTAGGAACTACTGTTTGGTTAGCTTTGAATTTTAAGCTTTAGGCACAAATTATTTTATTTTTATTAATTAATTAATTGATTGATTACTAATTATCTTAGTTTTCCTTTAAAGCAAAAATGGAGTATGGAACTGCCGAGCACATGTTGCCCCAGTTAAAGAGCAGTTGTTGTATAAGTCAACATGTAGAGCCACAAATTGCACAGCAGGCAGCATTTAGCATAGTATGAAACAGATGCAACAAGGAGCGAGAGAGAGTGAGAGGAGGGAGGGAGGGAGAGAGAGAGAGAGAGAGAGGAGGGAGAGACAGAGAGAGAGAGGGAGGGGGAGAGAGAGAGAGAGGAGGGAGGGTGAGACAGAGAGAGAGGGAGAGAGAAGGAGGGGAGAGAGAGAGAAAGAGGGAGGAGAGAGGAAGAGAGAGTGAAAAGGAGGGAGAGAGGGAGAGAGAGAGAAAAAGAGAGAGATTGAACTCCAACAGAGATGGCGGGTTGGCCACTCAGACCTGGAGACTAGCCCATTCCATAGAAAGGGATAAACAAGAAAATGTTAAGGTAGGGAAAGGAGCAAAGTAGAATATACTAATTACAAAGTAGTTGAGACTCATATATTTCAAAGAGATTAGTATCACTGATGATAAAGAATAATTTGGGGGGCTAATGTTAAAATGGATATAGGGAGAGGGGAAGGGAAGAGGATGAAACAGTATTAGTCTTTGTGATAATTTATTGTGATCAGGTAAAATAAGACTGAATTTCTTTCTTTATTCATGATTTTTGTTCAAGCCATCACTCGATCAGAAGATTGCAAAAAAGAAGCATTAAGATGCACCTCAGAGCATCTAGAGTTCTATGACATCTGGGGACCTAGGGAGCCCCAAGCCCCTCGTTTTATTCAGTTACTTCCTCCAGACTTACTACAGTGAAGTTTTGGACAATTAAGATGTATTAAAAGGATAGACAAAAAAGTAAAACGGTAAAAAAGTGTGAAAGAAACATTGCTACTCAATGCTAGAAGTCTAAACCTCAAAATGCATTCTCTCGAGGTCCTCCTAACAATGAAGAACATCGATATCTGTGCAGTAACTGAGACGTGTTCAAGGCTTCAGAGAGCACCCCTGTAATACCAGGCTACAACTCTTAGATTTTCCTCTTTCGGCCACCAAACCAGGACCGAAACACTGAAGGTGGAGGAGTGTCCATATTCACCAAGGATATTCACACCTCCAGGCTAGTTGCCCAACACAATGCATCTGAAATTCTCCAGGTGTAACTAACACTAGGTTAGACTGCAATTCAAATTGTAGCTTGCTACAGATCCCCCACCATGCCCCAAGATTCTCACTACACCTTTCTAAACATACTGGAAAATATTAAGATACAACCAAACACCCTAATACTGGGTGATTTCAACTACCATACCATTAGCTGGGAAAACTACTTGGGTACCAACACCTTTTCCCAACGGTTCTTGAAATTCATAAATTCCAATGCCCTGGATCAACTAATCCATTGTCCCACCAGGGACTCCAGTATCCTAGACCTAGTCATTACCAACATGGGAGATAGATGCTCCACAAAAGTGGTCACCCCCTCATCGGTCAGGTCTAACCATAAGCAAATCACCTTTGACATCCACATCCCACCCCACCCCCCAGTAAGGAAACTTCCATAAAAAGCTAATCCAAAGCCAGCTTCATGCTACTCAAGTGAGAAGTGACAAACTTCATGACACCCATGCACACGGGAGCTGAAAGTTCGACTGCTAAATCGTACACTAAGGCACTATACGAACACATCCACTCGTGCATGAATCGTGCCATCCCAAATAGAACCAAAAAGCTCTCCTCCAAAAAAAGGAAGCCAATCTGGTGGTCCCCTACCATAAACAAACTATACAACAGAAGAAAGTAATTGTTGCAGAAAAGAGGAAAATCTCAGGATGCAAAAAACTCCCTTACCAGCCTCAGTAAGAAGCTGAGATCCCTCATAAAATCCTCCAAAGCTAGTTACAAAAATAAAATTGCCAAAGATTCCAAAGACAACCACAAGGCATTCTATAGTTATGTCAAGAATCTAAATGGCAATGCTCAGATATCCTCTGAGCTACAACAGAATGGCATTAAATATACTGATCCCAAGGATAATGCCAATATCCTGGCAGATTGATTTAGTGCCAACCTCACCCCCTTCCCACCCCCTAAAGGACCCATCTCAATACCAAAAGATTGCCAAATTCCAGTAATCACGGCCACACAGGTAGAAACCGCACTCTCCAAAGCTAAGAATACAACATCCATGGGACCAGATGACATCCTGGGCTGTGTACTACATGAGCTACAAAATGAACTGGCACCTCACCTAAGTGTCATGTTTAATCATAGCCTCACCTCAGGCTTCGTGCCCACTGAGTGGCGCACAGCTACAGTTATCCCACTCCACAAGGGGGGATCCACCTTGGATCCCAGGAACTACCATCCCACTCGGCCTTCCTGAGAACACTGGAAAATATGAAGGTCTCTCCAAACACCATTATATTGGGCGACTTCAACTACCCAAACATAGACTGGGAGCATTACTCTAGCTCCAACACCCTAGCCCAAGGGTTCCTAGAATTTATAAACTCAAATGCTATGGAACAACTTGTTACCACTCCCACAAGAGGGGAAACATACTGGACCTGATCATCACCAACATGGGGGCTCTATGCTCCAGACCAGAAGTGTATCCCTCACTGGTAAGATCAGACCATAAACTAATCTCACTGGATATTCACATCCTGACCCCACCCCCTGCCCAGAAAAACACAGTGAAAAATTTCTCTAAAGCAAATTTCACACTCCTCAAAACCGAGGTGGAATCCTTCAAAGCCCCCGGGCCTGTGGAAAATACGGCCCAGACAGCAGAATCCTTTATAAACACATTCTATGAACACCTTCAGGAATGCATGGATCATGCAATCCCAAATAAAACCAAGACACAATCTTCCAAAGGCAGGCGTCCTGTCTGGTGGACCCCAGCCATAAACAAATGATACAATAGAAGGAGGAAGCTACTACATGATAGAGCAAAATCCCAAAAAGGGAAGGCATCTCTGATCAGTATTAGCAAAAAACTATGGGCACTCATAAAATCATCTAAGGCCAGCTTCGAGAGAAAAATTGCATAGGACACTAAGGATAATCACAAGGCTTTCTTTAGTTATATTAGGAACCTGGGTGGGAATTCCCAGATATGCTCAGAATTAGTCCAAAAGGACAAAAAATACACCGAACCCACAGACATTGCCAACATCCTAGCTGACAGGTTCAGCGCAAACTCCCCCCCCCACCAAAAGGGCAAATATCTATCCCAGCAGAGTGCTGCCCCCCTGACATCTCAGATGCTCAGGTAAGAGCCGCCCTCTCCAAAGCAAAAAACACAGCATCAATGGGACCAGACGGTGTCCCGGGCTGCGTCCTACATGAACTCCAAAAAGAGCTAAACCCAAACATAAAACTACTGTTCAATTTCAGCCTTACTACAGGATATGTACCCAAAGAGTGGCATACAGCAACAGTGGTCCCTCTCCACAAAGGTGGTGCCTCAACGGATCCTGGAAACTATCGCCCCATAAGCCTGACTAGCTTGGTCTGCAAAGCTATGGAAAGGATCATCATGGACCTCATAAATAAAGATATTGGGGACCTACAGACACTGGATCCTACCCAGTTCGGCTTTGTTAAATGCAGATCCTGCCTCTTAAACCTGGTCAATTTCTTTGAAACAGTCACCAAGACCATTGACAAGGGGAAGGTGGTCCACACAGTCTACCTCGACCTCGCAAAAGCCTTCGATACAATACCCCACTTGGGCATTATAGATAAGCTCACCAGCTTAAATATAAACCCCTATGTCACTAGATGGGTTGCAAACTGGCTCAAGGACAGTACCCACATTGTTAGAATTGCTGGAGCCATGTCAGACTCCAAACCAGTTACAAGTGGCATCCCACAAGGCTCAGTCCTGGGACCTCTCTTGTTCGGTATATATTTTTCGGAGGTACAGGCCAACATGGAAGGACTGTGGCTAACCAAGTTCGCAGATGACTGCAAACTAGGCGCCATTATCAACTCTCCAGCTGACACAAGCATCCTACAAAAGGGCCTCATAGAAACAGACAACTGGTGCCAGAGCCATGGCCTCAAGCTAAATGCCAAAAAGTGTATAGTCATCCCCTTTGGCAAAAACAAAGTGCCCACAAATTACCACATAGGTGGTAAACCATTAAGTATGGAAGAAGTAATTAGAGACCTGGGGACCCAAGTTGATAGCAATCTCTAATTTGAAAACCACGTGGCCAAAGTGGTTATTAAAACATTTTATATAGCCCACCTAATCATGAAGGGATTCACATCTAGATCAGGGGAGGTCATCGTGCCTCTTTACTCATCCCTCATCAGGCCCATAATTGAGTACAATGCCCCTTTTGGGATATACCTTACCAGACACCTGCAGCAACTGGAAAGACCCCAAAAGTACATCACCAAGAGGATCAAAGGGCTCAAACAGATGCCATATGCTGCCCGGTTAAAGAAACTCCAGCTCTACTCAGTGGCATACCGCCTGCTCAGAGGTGATCTGTGCCTGATGTATAAAGCCATGTCCAACCCAGAATTAATGGACATGCTGCACATCAGAAAATCTAAATCCCATCGAGCTACGAGCTCGAGAGACTTGAACCTCAGCACTGAAATAAATAGGACATGCTGGAGGGACAGATTCATAACCCAGAGGCTGCCTTCACTCTGGAATAAAATCCCAGTCCAGGTTAGGCAGAGTCCCTCATTGACTCTCTTCAAGAGGAATCTTGATGAGTGGATGGGAGATCATAGGTTTACCCCGGGTATCACTTCTGTGTCACTGTTAGACAGAGGCACAGTATACTAACCTCAAAAAAGGGCATAGCAAAATTCATTTAAAATGGGTGGCGAAAGCCAAACATACTCTGGCTAGGCTTATAAATGCCTAGGGCAGATAGCCTAGTATGAACCTATGAACCTATGAATCAGTCTGACAAGCCTGATCTGCAAGGGCATGGAACACATTATCATGGAACTTATAAACAAAGACATTGGCAACCTTCAAACACTGGACCCCACCCAGTTTGGGTTCGTGAAGGGCCGATCTTGTCTCCTGAACCTGATTGACTTCTTCAAATCAGTCTCCAGAGCTGTGGACGAGGGTAAGGCAGTCCACACAGCCTATCTGGACTTCACTAAGGCCTTTGACACCATCCCCCACTCTAGAATCATAGATAAACTTACTAAGCTGGGCATAAATCCCTACATCACCCGATGGGTTGCCAACTGACTTACTGACAGAACCCAGACTGTAAAAGTAGCCAACTCCAAATCCAGCTCCAGACAAGTGACAAGTGGAGTACCTCAGGGTTCAGTCTCGGGACTGCTCTTGTTTGCCATCTACTTCTCTGAAGTATAGGCCAACACTAAAGGACTCTGGCTAACAAAGTTCACAGATGACTGCAAACTGGGAGCCATTATTGAATCCCCAAATGATGTGGATATTCTACAAAAGGGCCTTACAGAAACAGTTGCTTGGTGTCAGACCCATGGGCTCAAGCTTAATGCCAAGAAATGTATAGTTATCCCCTTTGGGAAAAACCATGTACCCATGAATTACCACATAGGTGGCAGTATATTAAACACTGAAGGTGTGATGAGAGACTTAGGAACACAGGTGGACAGTGGTCTCACCTTCAATAACCACATCACTGCAACAGTCAGGAAATCCTTCTATGTGGCATACCTCATCACTAAGGGCTTTTCATCCAGAAAAAAAAGAGGTCATTGTCCCACTGTACTCATCCCTCATTATACCCATTATAGAGTACAACGCCCATTTAGTATGTACCTCACAAGACATCTGCAACAGCTGGAAAGGCCGCAGAAATACCTCACTAAAAGAATCACAGGCCTAAAGCAGATGCCCTATGCTGACCGTCTAAAAAAACTCCAGCTATACTTTGTGGCATATTGTCTACTCAGAAGTGATCTCTGCTTAACGTACAAGGCCATGTCAAACCCTGAGCTGTTGGACGTGCTCCACTTAAAGAAATCCCAATCCCTCAGAGCCACATGCTCCAAGGATCTAAACCTTGTCATCACAATGAACAAAACATGCTGGAGGGATACGTTCCTGACCCAGAGACTCCCCATACTCTGGAATAGACTGCCCATACATGTCAAGCAGACTGCCTTCTTGGCCCTCTTCAAAAGGAATCTTGACGATTGGATGGGAGATAGGAAATTCACCCCAGGGATCATGTCAATCACCCTGCTAGATAGGAGTCCAAGGAAGTAAATATTGTGAAAAGAAATATCCAAGGAATTGTTATGGCTAGGCTTGTAAAAAGTAATTTAGTATATTTCATTTTGCTAGGACTCCATTTCTCCTATGGTTGTCCTTCTTAGTTGCAATCTGACATCTGCGGTGGATATAGTAAATAAAGTGGTCATAAACAGTGGTTACTGAGGCAGTCTATGGAAGAAGACGAATGATCCTATCTGTTGTTTGTTCACAGGTAATGGTCATTGATCTGCCATAATACAGCATCACCCCATTCCAATTAGTCTCACCCATCTACTCGTTTCCAGCAGACACCCCCTCCCCCTTATTTTAAAGTCTCCAGACACCATTGTGAGTAAGGAATAGAATTCCAAATTTTGGAGATGAAGTTAGAGAAAAGAGAGTCACCTGCTGAGTTATTTGATTTGAAGGTAGGTAGTGACAGCTTATCGATGGATCAAAGTGATCTAGGCAGAGTGGAGAGCTGAAAGAGGTTAACAAGCATTGGGCATTTCTCTGGTTTGTGGATGAGGTTGTAGGTTAGGAGCATGTAAGAAGATGGGAAGGTTGTAACTATTGTAGATCTTTAAGAGCTGTCCAGCAGTGTGTCCTGCAGGGGAAGTTAGTAGGGAATCTAGTGACCTTGTTATAGCACTGGTTCGTTTTCTTTAGTAAGGAGGACTGTAGTTCCTGAAGGAAAGGAGCAGAGTATAGAACTGTCATCAGAAGGAAAGAGGAGGAAATGTGTGTTTTATGTATTTGTAAGGAAAGGTTTAATTTAGTGCAGGGCACCAAGCTTTTGATATGTTTTTTAATTGTGTGGTGCACGTGGCAGCCAAATTTTAGATTATCAGTAAAATCATCTAGTAATTTGGTATAAGGGACTTGTTCTATTTTTGTCTTGATGATAGAAGTGAGGGACTTGTTCTATTTTTGTCTTGATGATAGAAGTGAGGGACTTGTTCTATTTTTGTCTTGATGATAGAAGTAATGGAGAAAAAACATTTTCTGAGATTTTAGATGTTTGGGAATGAAAAGAATAAGTTTTCTTTTGGGGGAATTGAGAAATAATTGTGATCTGTTTAGCTTCAGTTATTTTTTACAGGTTATACGGGTTTTGGCTAAACAGATTAGAGTGGAGTCATCTGTGTACTGTATTGGTTTGGCAGCTATTGTACAGAGGTTATTGATGAATATAGTAAAGAGAATTGAACTGAGAATGGAACCTTGTGGACTGCTACCATTACGAGGAAATAGGAGGTTAGATTATTTTGTCATCTGACTGCTTGAGATCTAGTGAACAGGTAACTGTGAAACCATGCCAATGTGTGGTCATTTAGTCCTAGGTGAGACAGTGTTTAAAGTAGGATAGGATGAAAGACTGTCAAACACCTTGGAGGGATCAAAGAAAATTACACAGCATTGTCTTCATTTCTGTTTCTGTTAACAGTGTTAGTAAAGCTCAGTAGGGCAGAAGTGGTACTGTGATTGGGACAGACCCCATGTTGTGATGGTGTCTGTAGTGAGAATTGTGGGATTTGGCCGGGGAATTAAATCTATATGCATTTTTTAATAGAGAGGTAATATACCTGTAGGTCTATAGTTGGTGAGGTCAGTCGAGTTGGCATCTTTGCAGTGGGAGAAGATGTAACATTTCTTCTAAATTTGAAGTTTATACAATTCATTGAAAGAATGAGTAATCACTATGGATACTAGGAAGGCTAAGACTGTCCAGATCTAGAGAACTTGGTTTTAGCTTCATTGAATAAACAGCCTGATTTAAAAGCTATTCCTGAGCTTTGCCACTTGCTGCTATGATTTATTGCAACTTTTCTGGTATTTTTCAGTGGTTGGCAGTGCAACAAAGTTTATTGGTTTACTTAGCTAAGACTGCTGTCTCTGTTTTCACATTTTTTTAAAAGCTCAAGAAAAGTGAAACGGAGTAGCATATATTACAAGCAACAAGCCTTTATTCATCACAGACAAGCAATCCTCAGTAACAAAATCAGAAATATTTTAACAATGCTAAACATACCAGCTTTCTCATACTTAGAAGTAGGTGTGGATAATATTTGTATTATTTCATTTTAAACCAGTCTATTCATAGCGAACAATATAAACAGGGCTGTAAAAGCACCTTTTAGGACAGCAGGTACCCACCCCCACACATTGCTACTAATTAGATAAAACTAAATTCTAGTTAAGGAAAACACTACTATTTATTTGGTGAAATCTTCAGCAGGTGGTAGCTGTAATACTGAAAAGGTTGTATATATGGCCAAGTGTAATGACTGCCCTCCATTTTATGTGGGTAAAACTGTGAATAAACTGAAAAGGAGAATTTCAGGTCATCTTTCTGACATTTGCATTGGTGGTTCAGTGATAGAATTCTTAACCAGTTGTTGATTGTTTATTTATTTTTGTAAATTATAATCTGTAGAACATGTGGAGGTTTTCTCCCCAGGCCTCCACTGATAAAGGGCTACTTAGCTCAGTAGGAAAAACCCGGTCAACGAATATAAAATAAATAAATCAGACATGAACACCTTATCCAAACACTTACTAGAACACCCCAGACATTCTGGTTTTAAATTTATCATTCTGGACTGGGGTGAGATGGATGAGCTTGAAGGGGAAGTCAATGGTGTTTTAGAGAAAAAAGAATTATGCTGGCAGTTGACATTAAATTCATTCAGAAAACTAGGACTTTACTATTGTGTTGAAATTACGTAAGCTGCTACACAATCTGTACAGGATGTTTAGGGAATTTTTTTTGAGGAATATTTTTATGCACTAAAAATATACTACTTAATAATGATAAAAATGATATGTAAAATTTGTATACATTTATATATGTGTAGCTACTTTAACCTCAATTCTGCTTTGATTAGATTTATAGCATCACACCAGAGATTTAAATGGTAAATTCAAAACACATATTTTCATGCCACTATTACCTTATAGTATTGTTATAATTCCCCCATTTACCATATTGGTGGACGTTCATGCACACTCATGCACACACCTGCACACATTTATATATTGCTAGTGTACTTCATCCACTATTTTTTCTATTTTTGTGTGTTTTTTTACTAGTTTTCATTGTATAAACATGGTTTTGGGGCTGTTAACATGAAAACTGTCAAGACATTTTTTTTGTATGTTTGTTTGTTTGTTTGTTTGTTTGTTTGTTTGTTTGTTTGTTTGCAAAGCACTGGCATTTTTTTCTGAGCTGTTTTAATAACTTATTTTTTTATGCACACTAATACACATGAATGGATGTTTACTAGATATTATGAGACGTATTTTTATATTTATCATGTTTTAGTTTGATTATGTCTGTGGTTAGATAGCTATGTGTTTTCCTTAATTTTAATTCTTGTCACAGAACTGATGAAGGCTTTATTGCATTAGTTAGCTGAAAGTGACTTTAGTTAAAAGTGTTTTTGTGTATATGTTACGCTTTTTTTAATACCTGATCTTGGAATGTGGGTTGCAAATAGTTAGGTAGTGTTTTCCTTAACTAGGAGTTAGTTTGATCTGATCAGTAGTAGTGTGTGGGGGTGGGTACGTGTTGTTCTTAAATGCAGTTTTACAGCCCTGTTTATATTGTTTGCCATGAAGAGGCTGGTTTAAAATTAAACAATACATATATTTTCCACACCTGTTTCTAATTATATAAAAGTTGATATGTTTAACGTTGTGAAAATATTTTTGATTTTTTGTTACTGAGGATTGCTTGTCTGTGACAAATAAAGGCTTGTTGCTTTGAAACACTATCTAGGTTTCATGATTTTTGGAAATTATTGTGACTGAGCTCATTCTCTGTTTTTTTATTTTTTTTCCTCAACACTCATGGTGGTGAGGGTATAATTAGACAGGCTCCTGTGCATGTTCTATTTTTTTTATTTTTTGTTCTTTCATTCCACACACACACTCACACTTATGGCCAATTTTGAGAGTCCAATCCACATATTGTTTGTCTTTAGAATGTGGGAGGAAACCAGAACACAGGGGAAACCCACACGAACACAGGCAGGACATGCAGACTCCACACAAAAGGCATCTAAGCCAAAGATCAAACTGGGGAATCTCTCTCTGTGAAGCAACAACACTATCCACTGTGCCACCATGCCACCCTTGTGTTACCTTATTGTCATTTCTAATATCTGTCTGTCTTTTGTGTTTGTTAGAGTGTATTTAACAATGAATAAAAGGTTGAAAGTAATTCTGTTACAAATATGCAAAATAAATAAGGTATAAAATAAAGCTTACTTAAATGTAGACATAGAGTTCAGCAATATGTGATGAGCATCCATAGTAAAATGACTGTGGCTTGGAAAATAAGGAATTTGCTTAATGGACATGTTTCCTTACAGACTCAGCAAAAATGTAATAAAATAACAATGTTTGCATTTCACCATGTCACCAAGAAAGCTGACCTCTTACAGACTTGGCAATAATGTAAAAAACAGGATGTATGCATTTCACATTGTCAGTAAAAAAGTTAACCTGCTTCTGTAAAGAGTGGACAACAGGAAAACACTCTCTACATGTTTCTATCATATGACATTGTTAAGCAAGGAAGTTTGAATGGTGCTTTTATCAAGTCAGCATTTGCACAAAATGGTTCCTTAAAAGACAATACGAGTACAGGATGAAAACATATTTTTCTGCAAACACCAGCAAACAGATGTTCTCATACAAAGTCCAAAATAGAGTACCATGGAAAAAAACAGGATGTAAAACTAGTATAAAGAGACTATAGCAGATAGCATTGTTTGAGATATTTTTTGTATTGTAGCTCTCATATCATCCATGCTGTTTGAGAAGTAAAGTAGAACAGTACCTGAAGCTGCAACAGTAGTTTGTGTGATTTGTTATAAAAAGATTTTTATTGGTTACTGTTTTTAAAGTGACAGAGTTTTAGGTGCTGCATCAGTGTACATTCTGCAAGTTTCTGTGGGAAACAGACTGTGAATGCAATTATAACTAAACTTTGATTTCAGCAGAACCCAGCCAGCAAGACTGAGTGTCTTAAGAAGACTTCGGATCCATCACAGTAACAGCACTGTGATTAGCAACTTATAATTAATTTTTCAATAGTGAGCCTACCTGCATTCGAACACAGAGGGAGTGGTAAGCCCTGCAGAGGGTCACTTCAGTCAACATGCAGTAACTAATATTTATACATATGCGTAAATCCTAAACAGAAGTACTCCAGTTTATGCAGCTTGCAGCAGTAAAATTTCTTAGACATCTGAATCCAGACTGAGCGTCAATCCAGGAAAGTTGCAGTACCATTAATTCTTCAAGAAAAGGTGGACATCTACTTTACACAGCAGTTCACTGCCTGTTGTGTTTCACCAGATTCTCGAGAGACTCTGAAAATTAAATTTCCCAGCCATCAGCAACAACAGCCTGATCACCTGTTTTCTTGCTAAATGGTAAGACCTTTTTCTATGTCACATTTTTAGTATGGATGCTGTTAAACAGGATTCAAGCAGGTGTAAGCCAAGCTTTAAATTGCAAAGTTGGTATACACAGCACATTAGTAAATGTAAAATCTTATTAGGGCAAGTTGATAGTAAGGTATTATGCAAATGGATTACAATATTTGACTGGTATCTCAAAGAAAACTATGTTGGGTATGACAAATATTCATTGTGTGATTCAACAGAAACTGTATGTGTGTGCCATGCCATAAAAAAGTATTGCATGATATTGCTAAAAATAGACTGTGAAGACAGACCTTTTCATTATAAAAAAATTAACTAAGGGTAAATTGTTTCCATTATATTCAGCTGTTGAACACTTATGTCCTGTCACCACATGTAAAATGTTTATTTCAGAGTTATAACAGGAGTCAACTCACTTACTGACAGAACCTCCAGTATATATTGTTACAAAATAATGTAATAAACTTCTAAAAGACAGACACAATGAGTTCAGGAAGTTTAGACAAGTTATACAACATTTTTTTCAAAAGTGCATAGGAGTTTTAGATTCAGCAGAACAGGTTACTGAAAAATGTCAGAAAGTCTGTGCAACATTACAGAAAACTATTGAACAGCAGTTACAGGATAATGAAAATAAATTAGCTGAACTGTCAGAGACTGACTTGCTGCATATAACAGCTGAGCTTAAGAAAACATTGCAAAAGTCCAGGCAACTACAGCTGATCTGTACAAAAGAGATATATTTTATAATATATTTGTGTTTTGAAAATGGTTAAGCATACATGGTAAGATCTGATGTATGACTTTCATTCAATGAAAGCAAGATATTTATCAGTACTACAGTAAAGTAGAGCATATGACTGCCATTCTCATAGCATAGTCAAAAGGTAAACAAAACAGTTCTGGTGCATAAAAATCAAATGAGAGTAGTTAATAAAAATCTGAAGTCACAAGACTGACATATGTATTTTATTTTCATATAACGTACATCTGTTAAAATGCACAAGAGAAAAGGCAGACAACAGCAAATGTAAATCATGTAAATATAAACATGGTTTCATAGGTTCATAGGTTGGTACTAGGCTATCTGCCCTAGGGCCTATGCAAGCCTAGCCATAACAATTCCCTGAATATTTCTTCCTACAATATTTACTTCTCTGGGCCTCTGTCTAGCAGGGTGACTGACATGATCCCAGGGTGAATTTCCTATCTCCCATCCAATCATCAAGGTTCCTTTTGAAGAGGGCCAATGAGGCGCTCTGCTTGACATGTATGGGCAGTCTATTCCAGAGTATGGGGAGTCTCTGGGTCAGGAACCTATCCCTCCAGCATGTTTTGTTCATTGTGATGACAAGGTTTAGATCCCTGGAGTGTGTGGCTCTGAGGGATTGGGATTTCTTTAAGTGGAGCATGTCCAACAGTTCAGGATTTGACATGGCCTTGTATGTTAAGCAGAGATCACCTTTGAGTAGACGATATGCCACAGAGTATAGCTGGAGTTTTTTTAGACGGTCAGCATATGGCATCTGCTTTAGGCCTGTGATTCTTTTAGTGAGGTATTTCTGTGGCCTTTCCAGCTGTTGCAGATGTCTTGTGAGGTACATACCAAATGGGGCATTATACCCTATAATGGGTCTAATGAGGGATGAGTACAGTGGGACAATGACCTCCTTTTTTCTGGATGAAAAGCCCTTAGTGATGAGAAAACATGTGTTAGTTAAGGTAATATTTATTTTGTTTTTTACATTTTTTATAATTGTATAGTAACAGCACACCAAACAGTTAAAGTTCTGAATTTTAAAAAGTAATAAAATCACAGATGATATTAGTCAAGAAGTTTTTGTAAAATGAATGTCAGAGCAGTTAAATAAAATACTGAAATCTAAGTTACAAAAATATGTAAGCTAATTGTAAAGTAATGTCTAGTTATATAGTATAAATGCATAGTTATGCAAATCACAAATACTTACTATAATTCTAAATGTTTTATAACTGCATTCTAATATCAGATTGCAAGTGCATTAACAGATGATTAAAGGAAAAATGCTAAAAGCGTTAACTATAGTTTACAAAGTCTGAAATGTGAGCTCAGACCTTCCCAGACTGGATAAATAGTTGCAGAAAATATTGAGCAGATAAGGTAAAAAAACAAGACTGATTGCCAGACAAGTGGCTTGAGTTTTTCTAAAACATTATTATTAAAACATAATTGTTAAATGTTCACATGCAACACTATGGTAATTGTAATAAAACACCACAATTGTGGATATATGTCACTGATAATCTGTTTACAGGTAAATGTTAAAAGTAAAAAAAGCCTCAGTTACATCAAGTATAGCCAGCAGATGGGCTATTGTATAGTCACAGTTCAAATAAAGTATACAGGAGAGTATACATATCTACTAGTAGTAGCAGACAGAAATGGCAACAGAAAATAAAATATATTCTGTCATTGAAAACAGCCAAAAAATTATCAAATCCGACAAAGGTCCATAGTTTATTAGTAACCTAATAAAGCAAATGCATGAGCAAAGTGTTGGGCTGACATACATTATAAAGCAAATAAACAATGCTGCAGTACTACAGGGGGAGGGGTACTTTCTCAGTTTTACACTGACTGTGTGAGCAGTATTGCAAAAGGGTCTAAATAAAGCTACAGGAAGAAACAATATCCCATTCCTTCTTGACAATACTTGTTCAGGGGGGAGGGGGAAACAGGTATTAGTGCATTAGAAATACTGGTAAACAGATTAAACCTGACAGGATAAGATATTTTACAAGTTGCTAATAGTTATCATGCTAGTTATTATTGTATTGTTTAGTATTAAATTCTATTTATAACCTGTTAAACTGTAAAGCTGTACAAGAGATAGTTTAACATTGCTTTATTAAAGCTATACAAGAGAAAGTAAAGAAATGTAGAAAACTGAACAGGACTGGTCGCTATTTTTTAATATTTTTTGGTAAGACAATGTTGGTATGCAAAAGCATGAATGTTTCTAATTGCTGGGTATGTAGTTGCCTCTGGTGGCAATTCCACTAAATACTTCTATAGAGACAAGAATTTTCCAAGATTTTGCATGATGTTAATGTTACTATATTTGTAAGATTGGGCTAGGTGTACTTTACAGTCTTTGTATGTACAAATACCAAAGAATTCAGTACAAATGAAATTAAAGTCTAGCAATGAATATGTGTAGAAAACCATGCTTTAAAAAATGGGTCCAGGGTACCTACTAGATTGAAATGCATGAGTAGCAAACAGTCTGTGTAGATATATACTGTATGGGACACATTGTAAAGTAACAAGTTCAAAAGTAATTTTTCAAGTTGTAATTTTATTACTAATTGTAATTTTATCACTGTTTTTTGAATCATCATTTTATCTGTACCAGTATTGGTTACCCTACTTAGAGGAAATCATCATCATTTTTCGGCTGTTCCCGTTAGGGGTCGCCACAGCGGATCATCTGTTTCCATTTCTTCCTGTCCTCTGCATCTTGCTGTGTCACATCAACCACCTGCATATCCTCTCTCACCACATCCATAAACCTTATCTTAGGCCTTCCTCTTTTCCGGTTACCTGGTAGCTTCATCCTTAGCATCCTTTTCCCAATATACTCAGCATCCCTCCTCAGCACATGTTCAAACCAATGTAATCTTGCCTCTCTGGCTTTGTCTCCAAACCTTCCAACCTGGGTTGACCCTATAATATACTTATTCCTAATCCTGTCCACCCTCATCACACCCAGTGCAAATCTTAACATCTTTAACTCTGCCACATCCAGCTCTAATGCCTACCTTTTTGTCAATGCCACTGTCTCCAACCCATATAACATAGTTGGTCTCAATACCCTCTTGTAGACCTTCCCTTTAACTCTTACTGGTACTCGTCTGTCACAAATCACTCCTGACACTCTTCTCCACCCACTCCATCCTGCCTGTAATCTCTTCTTCACCTCTCTGCCACACTCACCATTACTCTGAACTATTGATCCCACATATTTAAACTCATCCACCTTCACCACCTCTATTCCTTGCATCCTCACCATTCCTCTATCCTCCCTCTCATTCATACACATATATTCTGTCTATGTCCTGCTGACCTTCATTCCTCTTTTCTCTAGAGCATATCTCCATCTCTCCAGGGTCTCCTCTACCTGTTCCCTACTCTCACTACAGATCACAATGTCGTCTGCAAACATCAAGTCCACAGGGACTCCTGTTTGATCTCGTCTGTCAACCTGTCCATCACCATTGCAAATAAGAAAGGGCTCAGAGCTAATTCTTGATGTAATCCCACCTCCACCTTAAATGCATCCATCACTCCCACCGCAGACCTCACTGCTGTCACACTACCCTCGTACATATCCTGTACCACTCATACATACTTCTCTGACACTCCCAACTTCCTCATACAATAGCACAACTCCTCTCTAGGCACCCTGTCATATGCTTTCTCTAAGTCTACAAAAACACAATGTAACTCCTTCTGACCTTCTGTGTACTTCTCCATCAACACTCTCAGAGCAAACATTGCATCTGTAGTGCTCTTTCCTGGCATGAAACCATACTGCTGATCACTAATCATCACGTCCCTTCTTAACTTAGCGTCCACTACTCTTTACATTAAAATATTGTACTCATACAGCTAATGGACTAATATGTACATAGCATTTTTTAGTGTATAAATCATGTTTTTTAAATGCTCAAATACTGCATATACTGAAATAATTACACTCAAATATGTATTATCTAAGCCCAGTGCAGTACTTTACCAAGGTGTTTAATATGTTCACTTCACTGTCAACCAAGGTGTTGTGGGCAGTTCAGAGATATGACTGCAATGTTATGGTTAAAATGACATTAAAACTATATATGCATAGCACTAAATAACATTTGCAGTAGCACACAGGTTTTGTCTCTTATAGATATTAGTCTATTTCTAATCTTTTGGTATAAAATGATTAATAAAAATAAATAGTTAATTCAACAGCTGCAAAGAGTTAATGGAAGAGTTCTAAGTCATAAAAAAAATTCTGTGATTGCAAAATAATAAATTAATCAAGTTAAAAACTAAAACTAAAGCAGACACAGCCCATAACTGATGGAATATTTTCACAGAATGGTCTGCAAAACAAAATGTTATTAAATACATTCAGTTTTAGTAGTAATACTTGATATCATTGTATTAACTATGTAAAATTCCATTTTGACTTGTTATATCAAAAGAACACTAAAGGTTTTGTTTCTTAATGTGTTTTCTATATAATCTGATCAAAAATACATATCAGTATAAAGTGTTTTGAGTATGTTTTAAAATAAAAAGAGGGAATTGTTAGAGTATATTTAACAGTAAATAAAAGGTTGAAAGTAATTCTGTCACAGCTATGCAAAATAAATGAGATATAAAATAAAGCTTGCTTAAATGGAGAAATAGAGTTTAGCAATATGAGACAAGCATCCATACTAAAATGACTGTGGCTTAGAAAATAAGGAATTTGCTTAATGGATATGTTTCTTTACAGACTAAGCAAAAATGTAAAAAAATAAGAATGTGTGCATTTCACACTGTCACAAAGAAAGCTGACCTCTTACAGACCTGGCAATAATGTAAAAAAACAGGATGTATGCATTTCACATTGTCAGTAAAAAAAAGTTAACCTGCTTCTGTAAAGAGTGTACAACAGGAAAATAATCTCTACATGTTTCTATCATATGACATTGTTAAGCAAGGAAGTTTGAATGGTGCTTTTATCAAGTCAGCATTTGCACACAATGGTTCCTTAAAAGACAATACCAGTACAGGATGAAAACATATTTTTCTGCAAACACCAGCAAACAGATGTTCTCATACAAAGTCCAAAATAGAGTACCATGGAAAAAAACAGGATGTAAAACTTGTATAAAGAGAGGATAGCATTGTTTGAGATATTTTTGTATTGTATCTCTCATATCATCCATGCTGTTTGAGAAGTAAAGTAGAACAGTACCTAAAGCTGCAACAGTGGTTTGTGTGATTTGTTATAAAAAGTTTTTTATTGGTTACTGTTTTTAAAGTGACAGAGTTTTAGGTGCTGCATCAGTGTACATTCTGCAAGTTTCTGTGGGCAACAGATTGTGAATGCAATTATAACTAACCTTTGATTTCAGCAGAACCCAGCCAGCAAGACTGAGTGTTTTAAGAAGACTTCAGATCCATCACAGAAAGCAGCACTTTATAATTAATTTTTTTAGTGTTGTCTTGCACGTTCAAATCACAATGTCATTCTTGGCCAGCATTTTATTAGATTAGCTTCATTAAGGCTGTATGGTTAAAATTTTGACCTAAATCTTACTTCTGTAGAAAAGCTACCCCAGCTTGTATTGTGCACAGCTGCTGACAACTCCTGAAAGTGTTATTCAGCTAGCTGGACAGCCACATTTGTTGTTGATTTACAATGGTGGGAATGATATCTGGTTGTTTCCAAAGAGGCAGCTGCTATCAGACATTTTTAGAGTTCTCATTATAACATGGCAGTCCCTTCCACAGGCAATGGTGGTTTGTTCTGCTATCACTCCCAAGATGGCCTAGCATGTTAATTCATACAGTAGCTGAGCCAACTCACAAGTTCCTGAACCACAGACTATCCAGGGCAGCCCCTATTTAGGTTTTCATGTTTTAGAACATTGGTATTTCCTGGATAAAAACCTTGTCTGGTTTTGAACAGATGGTGTTCATTTATCAGGTATTGGTCTGCACTTGTTTTATCTCATTTTTTCATTTTGTGTGCACTAGATGTTTTATCACTTTCACAGGTTAACACGTTTTAGAGGTTTTTAAGTTCAGCACTGTTTAATCCAACATTTATGTAATTACTTACAGTCTGCTCTTAATTATCTAGTAATAATAATTTTATTTTATTTATTTATTTTACATTTGTTGACCGGGATAGTCCAACTGGATATATGTCCATTTTCAGTGGAGGCCCAGGGATAAAAGCTCCAGATAACATACATAGAACATAACAAATATGAGTTAAACATATTTACAAAGCCCTCTAGTAGGTACTTACAATATACATAGTGTGCAATAGTATACAAAAACAGCAAGCTATTATGAGCAAGAGATGCTTACAATATTAATTTAAATAAGACATTGAATAAGTAGTGATTAATCAGGGTTAGTACAGGGACAAATAAATAGCTATTGAGTGTGTTTTATTGTCTGTACTTCATTTACTATACATTTTGACCTATGTTTATGGACTTTCCACATTAGATGGTCAAATAACACCACCCCCTTTTAAGAATGTCTGGAGGGCAATAGTGTAATTCTATTGCCAGGAAAGGGGGGAGCAGACAGTTTTTACCTGGTGGACAGTCATGAGTTGGTGGACTCCCCCCCCCCCCCACGCTTTCTTGGATCACTTGGCCAGCATGATGGATGGGGTTAGTAACTGGTTCAAATCCTGCACCTAGACACTGTATAGTGCTTTGGAGAGCTGGGTAGGACAAGTCACCAGGAGGTATTTTGGTACACTGTTAAGATTAGACTGTCCAGAAGGTTTAATGACCGCTTGATTACATTGTCAGTGTAATACGTTGCCTTCATTATAATGACTGTAAATGGTTTGATGGTTATTATTCAGTTCAATAAAATTGATGCTATGCTAGTTTGGAGCATTTTTTTGGAGAGGGACTCTAATTTACCCTTGGAGAAATGTATGTCTGGACCCTCGAGGGAGAAAAGGGGGCATCAACACCCTTATGTTTGTTTTTAACAATGAAAATAGCAGTTTGCAAGTGCCAGTTTTAGCAGAGAGGCTCCATGATAGACCTTCCTCATCTCCTCTCTCTTGCTTATGAAATGAGTGGTTACAAAGTAGCTTTCCCCTTGCTTTCATTCTGGTGTGAGTAAGCAGTTCAAATATTGCACCTTGATAATGTACAGTGTGACGAGGGAGCTGGGTCAGACAAGTTATGGTTCAGTGGTGCTGTGTCAGTTCAACAACATGCTTGAAATGTCTGTGCTGGTTTGATGTATTTTTCGGAGGAATGGGTCAGGGTGTCACATGTCTCATGTATTCAAATGAGACACTGTGGCATGGAATGTATTCAAGTTATTTATTATGCAAACACACATCAGGAGCTGTATCTTGTACATATACTTCAAACTTTGAATCATTGCTACTAATGCACTGACATATGCATCTCCATTCAAGCTTGCATTCACAGTGACTGACTACAGAAGATGGCACTGATATAGCACATGCTCAGTAACTTATATGCACATGCTACCTAGCTACAGTGGCTGACTAGGTTCACTATACACACTGATCTACACAGGGGACAAAATCTTTCTTTTGGATATACAGCCATCCCACGTACATATGCATGTGTGTGTGTATGTGTTGGTGCATGTGTACATGCTTGTGCACAAGTGTGTGTGTGTGTGTGTGTGTGTGTGTGTGTGTGTGTGTGTGTGTGTGTGTGTGTGTGTGTCTGTCTGTCTGTGTGTGCATGTGTGCGTGTGTCTGTGTGTGCGTTTGTGCGTGCGTGCGTGCGTGTGTGTGTTTGTGTGTGTGAGTGCGTATATATATATATATATATATATATATATATATATATATATGTGTGTGTGTGTGTGTGTGTGTGTGTGTGTGTGTGTGTCTGTGTGTGCATGTGTGCGTGTGTCTGTGTGTGCGTTAGTGCGTGCGTGCGTGTGTCTGTCTGTGTGTGCGTGTGTGTGTTTGTGTGTGTGAGTATATATATATATATATATATATATATATATATATATATATATATATATATGTGTGTGTGTGTGTGTGTGTGTGTGTGTATAAGCACACCAACAAAAAATTATGCTAGTATTTTGCTGAAATAGAGAATAAGAAACAAATTAGTTATACTTTTGTGAAGAGGATTGAAAACTGAAGGACAAGTATGAGAAAATGATTCTTACTGTAAAAGTTAATTGTGATTTTATACAAAGAGCCTGAAAAAGAGAAGAGCAAAATTAACAGCCTGAATGGGGTCTGCATCAGTAAAACCTGTAATGGAAGTCATCCGTCATATTCATTCCATTGTATAAGTGTCAGTAACATTATAAAAGCTGCAGTACTTGGCCATGGATCTTTAAAAGCAAGCCAACTGGAAAAGAAAAAAATCTCTTAAGCTGTTAGACCACATTGAAGACGGAGTGATATTTTAGCACCAGACAATAGTGATAACTTAAGATGTTACAGAATCAACTTGTACAGTATGTGAAGGAACAGAATCTAAAAATAAGTATGCACAGGAACGAGAAACGGTGAAGTCAACCTGGGGAAACTGTGCTGGCTTGATGATTTGAAGAGTAAAAGCTGTAAACATAATGGAAAAAAGGTTAAGTTGCGAATAAAATGCAAGACATTGTAACAGTTTACATTCACTGTATTTTGAAGTGTAAAGTCAGAAAGCAGATATTAACATATTACGGTAAAGAAACATTCTCTATATGATATTACTATTGATTTAATAGACTAACTGCAATATGAACATGACAGTATGAGCTGTACAGGAGAGGAATGTTGGTAGACATTCTTCAATTAAGGTCTGATATAAAAATTTTAACACATACATGTAAATGCAGTAAATGAATTTAAGATGAATGTTGCAAACAGGAAATGGTTATAAAAAGCAATTAAGTATATTTAAAATGCAATTAATGTTATTATAACACCAGAAGTATGATGCTGACATTTTCCATGCAAACAGCATAACTGCATTTTTCTATATTTATAAATGTTACAGGTTAATAGAGAAAATGTTAGTATTTGATATTCTGAAGCATTGTACAAAGTAAATGCAAATAATAGTTGGTCTGCTTCTGGTAAAGACTACAGAAGCAGATATAAGATAAATGATTTATGATAGCTGAGAATTAATAGATTTTATACTGCAGCAGATGTATGCAACTGAAAATTAAAATTATAACATTACAAATAAATAGAATAATAAATAGAATAATAAATATTTCAAAGTACAAAGAAGGAAAAGCGGATGTAGAATTTGACAGAGTGGTAGTAGGGTAGCAGAAAGGTAATTTAAATATTATCATGGATTGCTAGCCTCGATGTAGAAATAAATCTTTATTGTGTATATTAAATGATGATAAAGTACATTATAAAATACAAAAGTATTTAGTTAAAAGAATTGTGATTGTAACATCCAGCAAATATATAGGCAAATGCATGTGACTCCCTCCCACATAGACGCATACACATGGCAAGAGATGTGATAAGTGATAGCAGAATAAAGAATTACTTTGACTGGCATTGTAGATAATGGATCTTAAAGAAATCTATAGAAAGAAAGATAAAATGAAATTGAGAGGCAGTTGGTTATAAATACTTAATGCACACAGTGATGTCACTGCACAATAACCCACTCACTCTTGTCCCTTACTGCTTTATTACTGGCTTATACAAATATATAACAAAGCTATATCAGGCAAATAAGAATTACACTTTTGAGTGAAAGAGTGAATGACAAATAATAAAGCATCTAAGTGATTAATTACAGCAAACTATAGTAAACTACTGTATCTGAAGTTACAGATTGCCACAACTTTTTCCACTTGTCTCCTTTACTACATGAAAAAGAAAACTGTTGAAACAAAACCAGAAGAAACATGGGAGAAGATCACAGCAGCACATTTTTATTTAATGTTTCTGGAGCTTTTCTTCATAGGTTCATAGGTGTATACTAGACTAATGACCACTCAGGTTGTTATAAACCTAGCCATGCAACCCAAATGCATCCCACAAGTTATTCTGCCTTATAGGTTATTTTAAGAGTTGAATGTTAGTTAAGGCATGACTTAATGGCTACCTATATCCATCAGAGACATAAGTGTTAGAACAGGGATGAATTTCCAAGTTGCCATCCACTGGTCCAGGACATGCTTGAATAGGGTCAGAAAAGGGCTCTACTTCAATTGGATGGGAAGCCTACTCCAGAGAATGAAGATTCTCTGAGATACATACCTGTCCCTCAAACATGTCCAATTTAAGTCACAAGCAAAGTTTCTATCCTTACATTTAATAGTTGTGGTGCTATTCATTTTGTAGATATGCCAGCATTCCATCAGAGTGGGATCCAAGGATGCCTTCTATGTTAGGCATAAATCCTTCTGTAGGAAACAGAGTACAGAGGTAGGGCTTTAAGGTGATCTGCAGAGGATGAACCTATGAACCTATCTGCAGACGACATAGTGTTTACACCCTGTATTCATTTTGCGAGGAACCTTTGTGGACATTCCAGTTGTTGCATATGCTTGGTCGGATACATACTGAAGGGGTGTCATACTCAATGATGGGTCTGATGGTGACTGAGTTGGATCCAGATGTCTTCTGTCGCTTTTACTTTAGATACATACTGAAGGGGTGTCATACTCAGTGATGGGTCTGATGGTGACTAAGTTGGACCCAGATGTATTCTGTTGCTTTTACTTTAGATACATACTGAAGGGGTGTTATACTCAATGATGGGTCTGATGGTGACTGAGTTGGACCCAGATGTATTCTGTCACTTCTACTTCTCCCTGTACGACTCAACCATTGGTTTTCAAACTGTATCCTAAATTTATATCAAGAATAGTTTTCTAACAGGTTAGATTATACAGATACGTCCTGTTGTTATTATAAATACTTGACTGTGCATGCCAGAGTAGCAACTTTAATTACCTTGCCAAGAAAAGAAAACATATTTTTAACTGTCAGCAGAAATGCTTGGAAAAGCATACTCTGACCTGACTTATTTTGTACAACACTACAAGGTTAAATTCTACAAAAGATGTTTTCTGAATCAAATAAAATGCATATTTTAGCTGTATAATTAAATAAAAGACTTGATTTCCCATATTTAATTAAAGTGTAAGCAATATATATATATATATATATATATATATATATATATATATATATAGATAGATAGATATATTATTTTCAACTGTATATATATATATATATATATATATATATATATATATATATATACTATGTAATATTCAGTTCCAAGCCATAAACAAACTGTACAACAGAAGGAAGAAACTGTTGCAAAAGAGAGCAAAATCCCATGAGTGCAGGAGCTCCCTGGTCAGCCTCAGTAAGAAGCTGAGATCCCTTATAAGATCCTCCAAAGCTAGCTATGAAAACAAAATCACCACTAATTCTAAGGACAACCACAAAGCATTCTATAGCTATGTCAAGAATCTAGATGGCAACACCCAGATCTGTTCTGAGTTACAGCACAACGGCACGAAAATTACAAAACCAACTGATATTGCCAACATCCTGGCAGATAGGTTCAGTGTTAACTTTACCCCCCTCTCACCCCTTAAAGGGCCCATATCTATACAGGAAGAATGCAGCGTCCCTGTAATCACAACTATGCAGGTAAAAGCTGCACTCTCTAAAGCCAAAAACACAGCATCCATGGGACTGAACAACATCTCAGGCTGCGTTTTACATGAACTTCAGAACGAACAGGCTCCCCACTTAAGCACCATGTTTAATAATAGCCTTGCATCAGGCTTTGTGTCCACTGAATGGCGCACAGCAACAGTTATCCTACTCCACAAAGGGGGAGCCACCACTGATCCCAGGAACTATCGACCTATTAGCCTGACCAGCCTGGTCTGCAAGGCCATGGAACATATCATCATGGAACTCATAAAAACAAAGACATTGGTAACCTCCAAACTCTGGATCCCACCCAGTTCGGGTTTATGAAAGGCAGAACATGCCTCCTGAACCTGATCAACTTCTTTGAGGCAGTCACCAAAGCCGTGGATGAGGGTAAGGTGGTTCACACAGCCTATCTTGACCTCGCCAAGGCTTTCGACATCATCCCCCATTCTGGAATTATAGCTAAACTCATTAAACTAGGTATAAATCCCTACATCACAAGATGGGTTGCCAACTGGCTCACTGACAGAACCCACACTGTAAAAGTTGCAGACTCCAAATCTGACCTCAAAGCAGTGACAAGTGGAGTACCACAGGGTTCCGTCCTGGGACCTCTCCTGTTTGGTATCTACTTCTCTGAAGTACAGGCTAACACAGAAGGCCTCTGGCTAATGAAGTTCACAGATGACTGCAAACTAGGAGCCATAGTTAAGTCCCCAAATGATGTGGACATCCTACAGAAGGGCCTCACTGAGACAGATGCCTGGTGTCAGAGCCATGGCCTCAAGCTCAATGCCAAAAAGTGCAGTGTCATCCCCTTTGTTAAAACTCTGTACCCATGAACTACCACATAGGCAGCAATCTACTTAACACCGAATGCATGATAAGAGACCTTGGGACCCAGGTGGACAGTAGTCTCTCCTTTGATAGTCACGTTGCCACAGTAGTCAGGAAGTTCTTCTATGTGGCACACCTCATCATAAAAGGGTTCTCATGCAAGAAAAAAGAGGTCATTGTTCCCCTCTAATCGTCACTCATTAGACCCATTATAGAGTATAACGCCCCTTTTTGAATGTACCCCACAAAGCAGCTGGAAAGGCCACAGAAGTACCTCACAAAGAGGATTATTGGCCTCAGACTAATGCCCTACATTGACCACTTCAAAAAACTCCAGCTTTACTCCATAGCATATCGCCTACTCCGAGGTGATCTCTGCCTAACATATAAAGCTATGTCAAACCCAGAGCTGTTGGACATGCTACACCTAAAGAAATCCCAATCCCTCCAAGCTACATGCTCTAGGGACCTAAACCTTGTCACCACAATAAACAGGACATGCTGGAGGGATAGATGCCTGTCCCAGATACTTCCTATACTCTGGAATAAGCTACCCATCTATGTCAAGCAAAGTTCTTCATTAGCACTCTTCAAAAAAAAAATCATGATGAGTGAATGGGAAATAGGAAATACACCCCGGGGATCGCTTCTATGTCTCTGCTCAACAGTGGCACAGGAAAATAACTTTCTTGGGTGGCATAAGCCATGGAACCTTGCTGGCTAGGCTTACGTAGGCCCTTGCACTGATACCCTAGTACCTACCTATGAACCTATATATATATATATATATATATATATATATATATATATATATATATATACTATGTAATATTCAGTTCAAATCAGAGCCTATATTCTGTCTACATTTCTATTTAAATGACCTCCATTGCTTAAAAGTGCATTTGGCTTCCTTAAGTGTTACATTTAATAATTGTCACTAGTATGTAATTTTGCATACAGAATATTGCAGTGAGAACATTATGCATTCCAGTTAAAATTATGTCATGAATCCAAAGGTTTAACAAAATAATACATAACTACTTTCAGTCACAGACTTATAATCTACATAAGATATACACTCTTTTAAAATCTAGTTTAAAGCTAGGCTATACATTTTAAATGATATATTCTGTTATATTAGTTATCATATACTGTAAGTATCAAAAACGCTTTTTTTCTACATTGTAATGTTTGTTAAAATTTTACCAAAAACGCTGACATTTCTTACTTTTTTTAAATGTATTTTCTCATCTGTTCTTATCTGATAAAAATGGTTGTCCTTAAATTGTACCAAACAACAAAACTAGTTATAAAATCATCTATCAAAACTTATAAATAATTACAAATTCTATTATTTAAAAGTTTAGTGTACAGGTTTTGGATAATGGACAGATAATCAATTAAAAACATGCTCTTAAAACCTTTTAAAAAGGGTCTGTTTTAAAAGTCCCATAGTGTCCATTTCAGGGTTAAATGAAATCTATGTCTCTCTGTCTGTCATCTGTCACTCACTTTAAAAAAATAAATGTATGTTTTTCTGCATTAATAAATTACAGTTTTGTAAATTTGTTTTTTTTAACACGCATTGGTTAAAAAACTGCTGACCCAAATAAAGACAGGTCCTTGATATCCACAAATGGTCCAAATTTTTCACTATAACCTGTCTCAACCAACCTGATAAAGAAACTATTCCAACAGCTCAAATCAGCTCTAGTTCTAACCCTTCCAGTTGAATATCTTAAAATTGCTGCAGAGGCCATAACATATCCCATTAATATACTTAACAATAGAACTGTAACAGAATCATACATCCCAGTACTTTGGAAGAACTTTCTGTCTATAAAGGTGGTCTCCATAAAGGTAGTAACTCCAGTGAAGTATCATAGTATGTCTACATTGTTATCTTGTCCCCCAACTCCAAACTACTGGAAGAATGTGTTCATAAGCAATCTCTTATACAACTTCTCCAAACTTAACAGTTAACCTCAACTCCGTGTGGCTTTAGGCCACCCCATAGTACAACTGCCTTACTGTCTTTTTTAGACATTGTCAATAATGCTAGACATTTCTCCAAACTAATCTCATCACCATGTCTAGACCTGTCAAAGGCATTTGATACTGTATCCCACCCTAAACCTCTACACCAACTTTCGAACCTAAGGTTTTTCCCCTCCTCTATCAATGGCGATGCTCCATCTTACCATGCTGACATAATATTATTGGAGTTCCCCAAGTGTCTGGTTTGGGTCTCCTTCTTTTTAAAATTTTTATTAACAATCATTATACTTACACCTGCCGAAGTTTCCAGAAGTTTCCGAATTCAATATGCAGATGACTCATCTGTTATTTGCTCTGCCAATAGTCTATTCCACCTTCAGAATATAACCCAAAAAAATTTACCTCTATTGAAACCTGGCTTCCCTACTCCTCTTCTTTACACCTAAAACCAAGTTCAAGAGTCTTTCTCAGAATAATACAGGAATTGAAGTTATCCCCCTTACCAAGCTCTTAGGTGTGACAATAAAAGAAAACCTTAAATTCAATTTATAGATCTAGAACAATATCAAAAAATAAAACTTCAGAAATGAGGAATGTTATGCAGACATAAACACTTTCTTAATATATGTATCAAAACTACCCTTGTCACCACCTATCTTTTACCTTCAGTCTTATATGGAGCCCCTATAATCACCAACCTCCCTATCTCCCTAAAATCAAAACTTGAATCATGCTACAATAAAATTGCTAAATTTGCAACCAGTGCAACTATAATACCCATCACTGTACTGTCCTGAGATCTTTTAAATGGCTTGAGCTTTCACAACATTGTAGCTATTTACAATTCAAAACTGCCCATAAAACCATTTGCATACCTACTGCATGACCTGTCTTCCATTCTATACTCCAAAGCTAGCTAGCTAAAAGGCCCCTAAGATCAGAGGACAAACAGCTTCTGTCTTTGTATAAACCTAACAATTCAACAGGACAAATCATTTACTCCCACTCTGTAGCTAAATTATGGAATACCCTATCTATAACATCAGGGCAAATGGTAACCTCTTGACCTGCAAACATTCACTAAAATACTTTTTAACTGAATCATGGATCTATTCATGCTCTAAACCTGGTGAAACCTCTTACCATTTTACACGACTCTAAAACAACCACCTTATGGATCCTCTCAACTCCCTTATCTACTGATTGCCTATCATCTCAAATTTTTCTTTTCTTTCCTCTCACTAACATATGTCTGTAACCTTATCACTAATCTCCTATTATAACTCTCTTTTTCTATTTCCACACCCTATTTTTTTCTTTAGAACTCTTGACTTACTATCAGTCATTTCTGACTCACTTGACTACTTTTTCATATGTCTGTTGTATACTATTCTCTGCAGATATTATTTAGAGTTTTATTTTACTTTTTGTAAAATATTTATCTCACATTTAACCAATCTAAAATGTATATCTTGTGCTGTCTAATTGAACCAAAGTAAAATTGTATGGTACATAAGGACCCAATATATTATATTATGAACCTGCATTTTGTTAATAATGAATCAATGTTGACCTAAATGTGCATATTATAAGCTTTAATATTATTGTATACTTTCTTTATGTAATTGATGCCCTGGAACTTTACGCTGTGGGTCTCCAATGAAAATAAAATGTCAATACTCTGGACTGAGTCAGACTTTCCCAATAAACAAATGCAAATAAATAAATGAATAAAATCATTATCTAACCTGCTCTCAACCCTTTGGTCTTTAGTCTGCTCAATCTCTTATTATAAATATTCATGAACTGATTTATTATTATTTTTAAATCTATTAAATTATATTTAATTTACTTATCACAACATTCATAACAATTTCCCCGTTACTTTTCCTGTTACTTATCTCTGCTGTTATTTGATCTTTTGGCCATGCTAAGAAGGATATAATTACTTTCTGTCCTGACTTGGATGTAAAATGATAAACCATTGTCCACTTTCAGGAACATTACAATGCAGTCTATTACTGATATATCAGTAGTGACCATCTACGTACCACTGCTGCTCCTAGGAATACTTAACCATTGGCAATAAACAAGTCACATCTGGATTCAAAGTCTAAAAATAAATGCCCATTTTTATGTATCACTACATTTTCAGATTTCTTTCCACATTTTCTCTTCAGCATTGACACTAGTTCTGACATCGAAGTCTCCTCATAGCATTAGCTTATTGCCCTTTTTAATTTCAAAATCTGTTTTACCTTCTTGGGTTCATTTTTACCTTCATGGGGCATGTTCCTTTTTAGATGAGAAATAAATATTAAACTTTAACCAATAAACTGCTTCCCATTTTAATCTAATAATAAATAAAATCCTAGATAGAATCACCTCCTTAAGTTCACCTTCAGTGGTCATCGTAGCCAAGACTGGAAGGTCACCACTCTCATTCCCAAAATTTCTACCTCTGCTGTCAGACACAATGAACCATTTGTAAGTCTGAAATCTTATTTCATCATGTTTTATCTTCAATGATATCTTCTAAAAGACCTTAATATGAGGATTGTTCAAACATTCCCAACATTCCGGATCATTCCAGCTTTCTTTTAAACCTGCTGTTGTCTAAGAGACTGTTTTAATTACTATTCCCAGTCCCATTTTGTCTCTTTAGTCATTAATTCTCATACTCAGTATTACCTACAGTTGTACTCCAGTTTGTCCAATAAATGCCAAAACTCTCCAGGGCCAAAGAAGATTTTGAAGGCAAGCAAGTAAGTACCTTTGGAGAGCACCAAATATCCACTTGGCTATTGCAATGTATTGTGTCTACTCATTTAATAGATTATACAACCTATGCTTTTTTAGAAACCATTTACAGCATGTAGGAATTTTTAATCAGTATCTCAAAGTATATTTTGCATATTTTTGACAGAACAAATTTTCATTTCCTGCAGCTCATCCTTCCTATCTGCTCTTTGATTAATAACTTATGTCCTTTATCCAACTTTCAACCAGCACTTTTCTTCTTTCTAGTTCTATATTAACTCATCACTCTTTTTATAGATAAAAAATATCCTTTCTTTCAGATAAAATCTATAAAAGCTCCATTGTTCATATAAAGTAACTCCCATGTTATTTTAAATGCAAGCCCATTTTCCAT
This sequence comes from Protopterus annectens, assembly GCF_019279795.1. NCBI lineage: Eukaryota > Metazoa > Chordata > Ceratodontiformes > Protopteridae > Protopterus > Protopterus annectens. The sequence continues at coordinate 1,876,642,002 of NC_056731.1, read as the reverse complement.
CTAATATTATATTTTGTGTTTCATTACTGAGGCTAGATCTTTCCATCATGTGAATTTACCAAAAATGAAAATTAAATTCTCATTAAATATCTGTTTCAGTCCTTGCAAATTCCATGCCACATCCATATTTTCTTTTTTTAATGCTTTTTTAGCACATATTCTTTATCAAATATTTCCTCACTATAAGTTCTTACTATACTCAGCTGAGAAAACATTCTTTTTCTTCTTTCTTTTATTCCATAATATGCCTGTCCACAGGATATTCATTACTTTCTTGGTTATTTCCCTTTGATATTATCTTCCTTTCTCACTTTTTCTATCTTCCTTCTCTACCCACATGTCCTCATTTCTTACGTTTTCTTCTTCTCCGTCTTATTTTGGTTTTCCCTTCTGTATATTCTTCCTTGCTGGTATTATTCCCCAAATTCCATTTAATACTCGCCTCCTTTTCTTCATTTCCTGTGCCCAGACCTCACTCCCTGATTTCATTACCTCCTACCTTCCGTTTACAAATTCATTTTCCCCCCTGTGTGTTATTGTGTTGTATTCATCCCCCTTATATCAACAACCACTCTTTATTATTGATATCTCTAGTCAGGCAGGTATTTATTGCCCTCATCTGAATTTAGCAGTTTTCCCTAACTCCCTCTGTGATTCTTAAAATAACACCACATGATCTAATATTATTTCTGTATACCTTTAGACTTCCCTGTCTGCCTTCCTCAACTACAATATTTTTCTATTACTTTGCTGTGATAGAGGAATGGTTATATGCTATATTGTCATTTTCTATTGGGCTTTGCAATCAGTGTGGTCAGTGCAGAGAATCTTGGTCTTCTATTGGTAGTTCCTTGGCTTTCTGATCTGGACCTGCCCTTTTTCATATTAGGTCATACAAACAATTCCCTAATGGTCATTTGCTTTCATCCTTTCCCTCTATCCTTTCCATTGGTCACATTAGTTCTTCTTTCTCTGGTAATGCTCAGAGTTTGGGTCCTTAAATTTTATAAACCATCTCTTATCAATTTTGCTTTGCTACCTATCTCAGGGTAAGATAACAGCCTTTCTTCCCAGCAAGGTGTAATAGCTGCTTCTATTTCATTTTGATTATTAATATACAAAGTCTCTTTTTTAGACGATAAGTTTAAACTCTGACTAACATCATTTCCCCATGTACCATTTAAGGCTGTCTAGGCTGTCTGTGGTTCAATCTCTGAGTCACCTAAGCTCATAAGAAAGACAGAGCGGACAGAAAGATATAGTAATAAAGTGTAATAAAATATGTAAAATCCAACAAATAAAGAACAAGGAACTTCATCTTGTTATTAGTAAAGGAAGCGGAAAAGAACTCCATGTACTATATTTGCAAAGACTTAGATGGTGGACGAAACCACCCTTAAAAAAGTAAAAATTCTATTCCACAATTATGATTTGTATACTATAGACACAAACATTGTTAAATAATGATTCTCAATCAGACCAGTGAAAGTTTCTAATGCAAGGATCTCAAGCTGCTGGACCATGGGGCAGATGCACCCCCAAAGCAAGTCCAAAGTGACCAAATTATAGTTTTTAACTTAATCATCCGACTTGAACCCCTCCCCTACTCTAGATTTACTTTCTTCCTAATGCATTCCTTTTGTTTCTCTATCTTCTCTATATGTCTCCCTACATTTTACTTATAATAATACTGTTACTGCTGATATTGTCAAATTCCTTGTAAATATTTGTCTTGTACTGTATCACATTTTATTCTTACTGTTGTTATGTGGAGATTTTCTCCGCGGGCCTTCACTGAAAAAGGGATATGCCCAGTAGGACCATCCCGGTTAACAAATGTCAAATAAATAAATAAAATAAATATTTACATCTGGTCCACCTCATAGTATAATGTTATAACTCATATGGTAACTATCCACTGAGTTATTGCAGGCCTTCTTTGCAGCTGTGCACACAATGCATGCACTTGCAGGGTAAGTTCATTAAAAGAAAACAGGCAATGTGTCCTGCCAGTATTGTTTTTCTCCAGCACTCGTGTTCCCATTCCCGCTGGCATTTTTGAGTCTTTGAGGCATAGTCTTTCATGGTTAACTTTGAAAGTATCCATATGTTGTGTGTTTAAGTGTTTGTATGCATGTGTATATAAGTGTGTGAAACCTAACAGCTACATTAATACTTTGTCTGGGTTCTAAGTCCATTAAAATGTTAAAAACATCAATGAGAATGTCAATGCAGCTTTTTAACATTTAAATGCAGAACTGCACACTTCACTCTGTCTTTTATACTATGAATGCTGAACCACATTTTTCATGCTGTTATCTGTGCTATGAATGCAGAACCACATGCTTCATGCTGCTATCTGTGCTATGAATGCTGAACCACATTTTTCATGCTGTTATCTGTGCTGTTGATGCTTGACTGAGCAATGTGTGTTGTTTTTCAATACAAACAATGCGATATTTCAGTGCAGTAACGAAATATTTAAACCTGCTTTGTTCCACATCATAGTCTGTTTTGTTTTATATAAAATCAGCCATATTTTTCAGTAAAATACTTGCTTGTTCAGATTGATAAATGTGAAATCCTGCTACCATGAATGTATTTGCTTGTGAGTAAAAAAGAGCCATTTTTTATGGCTGTAGATCTGATCTTTCCTAAAGCTTACAATGTGTAAGTCATGGTGGAGGATGCAAGCCATTCTGTGCATAACCTTATGCATTTTTTTTCTTTCCCTGCATATGTGTGTGTGTGTGTGTGTGTGTGTGTGTGTGTGTGTGTGTGTGTGTGTGTGTGTGTGTGTGTATTAATGTGTTTGTGTGACTCATAGTAATTGATGTTTGATATAGAGACCTGTGTGTGTGTGTGTGTGTGTGTGTGTGTGTGTGTGTGTGTGTGTGTGTGTGTGTGTGTGTGTATTAATGTGTTTGTGTGCCTCATAGTAATTGTTTGATATAGAGACGTGTGTGTGTGTGTGTGTGTGTGTGTGTGTGTGTGTGTGTGTGTGTGTGTGTGTGTGTGTGTGTGTGTGTGTTGCTTACTCATGTTAGGGTGAAACAAATGAGTACAAGACCACCAGGTACTTTCCCTTCTTCTCTTGTGCTGTCTGGCTGTGAGATTGGTATACATAAGATCAGGTGTTGGGGGCGGGGGTGCAGGGGGCAAGTTCCCACCTTGCAAAAAATTACTTTTTTTAGATGCCTTTTTACTTTGTATTTTAAGCCAGCTTTCAAGATTATAGGAGAATGCATTTGCTATGTGAAAGACTGTGATACAATCTCTCATAGTAGAAGCAAATTTAATATGTCAGTGTTTTATTCATCTTTAACAGAGAGAGACTGTTCCATAGTGAAGTACACTTAAAATGCATCATTATTAAAGTGGTGTTGCTTAATGTACTCTTGCAATATTCAGGAACATGCAGACTTCCTTTTATTTCTCACTGCAATAGCATATGTTGTGTTGTGTGCTAAAAAGGTGTTACTACACATCTAAGCTTCTAAGGCACTTACTTTTTGAGCTTGTACTTTATATCACACTGGTTGTGTTGAATAACAGAAAAGCCATGCAGCAGCAAGGACTCATTCCTCAAAATGTATTCTTAGTGTTTTCATCTCAGACAATGACAAGACGTCATCAGATAAAAGTATAAACTCAAAATGAACTTTAAATACCCATGAAGCCAGATGACATCAGCCTCTCATTGCACATTTAAAGACAAACATACACAATTACTCTAAAATACATATAGTAACATACATAAAAAAAAACATTATTATAAACAATTTAAATAGAAAAAAAGAGAAGAAAAGAAAGTAAGTGACTAACAACAACTGTTGCATTTATCGACGTTCTACTTTCAATTTTAAAATACACCCAATGGATGGCATCTCATTCATCCCAGGCCAACCTATTGCTCTCAAACGTAAAATCCAGTACAGCTCCCTTTGCTCAAGAAGAAGTTGTCATGATCCACCCCTAGGGTTATGTTTAACTTGTTCAGCTACCACAAACTTCAATTGGTGCTCAGGGAAATCCAATGAGTGCTGAAATAGGGCATTGGTGGTTTTTTTTCTTATTTATTTCATGAATATGTTCATAAATAAGATTTTTTAATTTGCGCTCAGTCTTTCCAACATAAAATACCGGGCAGCATTGACACAATGCCCCACATGCTACTCCTGAGCTGTTACAATTGTACTTCCCTTTAATATTCAACTGGTAGCCATTAATATCGAAGAGTTCAGAAAGACTGAACACAAATTAAAAAAATCGTATTTATGAACACATTTATGAAATATTTAAAGTTCATTTGAGTTTATACTTTTATCTGATAAGTCTTGTCATTGTCTGAGATGAAAGCGCTAAGGATTAATTTCGGGGAACGAACCCCTGCTGCTGTGTGGCTTTTTCTGTTGCACTGGTTATGTTGTTATATTTTTTCAGTGCACAGCCCAGCAGGTGTTATATTTTACTATTGGTAAACCACATTAACAATAAAATAATGGCTCATGGCAAATCTAACTAAATGCTGTCAATGATCTGTACTTACCAATCCAAGTTAGCCTTGTGGGCAAGAATGCAAAGTATTTGTTATCATTAGCCTATAATGCATGTAGAGTATTTGCACTGCTTAAGGAAAATATATCATAAAAGTGCATCATGATGAAATAAAATGTAGATTTTAATATGTTGTGGGGATACTCATTGATGGTATAGAGAAAAAAATAAACAATGTTGTTGTGTATTTTTGACACTTCGATATTGCAAGTTCAAAACATTCCATTAACATGCAAATCTGTCAATAAGCACTAATGCAAAATTCCATTAGCACTGTACAGGTTATTGCAATTGCCCTGAGATAATCACTCTAATTCTGACTAATGAAGGTAGTGTGATAATATTAACTGGAGTAGAAGTGGCTGGCTGTGTCATGTTTACTCTAAACTATATGTTGACACATCAGTTGTAAGAAATAGCTCACTGTGACAAATATTATGATTTAATATATATAAATATATATATATATATATATATATATATATATATATATATCTTCAGCACATGACCCACCATGTATTATCTTTCATATATTGGTAAATTGCAATAACTGCATGTATGGATATATATATATATATATATATATATATATATATATATATATATATATATATATATAAGCATAGCTATTTCTCAGCATACACAAACACTGTCACATTAATCATTGGGCTCATATAGTCAAAGACCAAAGACATCAACCCATGACCCATTAAAGAAAAAAAAAACATTAAACTACTGTTTTACAAGGGCGAGCAAGCCCATCTGCACATGCCATAGGGAGAGCAAGCCCACCTGCACACCCCATGTGGGGAGCTGTGCCCCCATACCTCCGATACTTTACACACACACACACACACACACACACATATATATATATATATATTTTTTTTTTTTTTTTTTTTTTCCAAGATCACACTACAGTGGAGAAACGAGGTTTTGTAGCAGAACAATTTGTCCAGGGACATCTTCATGTTGGGGGTAGGAGAAATAGTAATGGGATTTAAGAGGGTGGGGGAAGAAAGCTAGTTGTAGGAGGGGAGGAAAGGGCTAAATGGGAATGAGGATGATTGGGAGGAAATGACATAAGTGTAGGGAGGGGATTAATGGGTTTTATGCAAATGAAACTGGGTAAGGATTACATTTTGGCAAGAACTTGCTAAGGCAAGTGTTACGTCCAAGACAACCTGTAGGTATTTTGGAGAGCAAGTAGACCTTCAGTAATAGTGGGGTATGGAAGTGCTGGGTGAGTTACAATTTATTTCCCCTGGTTTATGTATGAAAGGATTGCTGTTTGAGTTAATTTATCTTAGTTGTTGGGGAGATGGGAGGATGCCTTGTGGCTGGGCTGACCTTCATGTGTTGTTGGGATTAGGTGTTTGCTGGATATGTCTGAAACTACAGGCAAGGTGTGAAAGAAGGGGTGGGAGAGAAAGAGAGGGAGGAAAAGAAGGGAAGGAAAATCAGACAGAACAATGCAAGGAAGATATAAGATAGATTCATAGTTGTAGTGGTAGGGTTGGTGGTGCTACATGTGTCGTTGTTGTCTTTTCTCCCACCATGGTTGTGGCTTTGCCAGATGCCTGTGCCCAGCATTTGCAATCAGAATACTTGTTTCTGGCAATTTAGTGGTTATGGGTCTGCATTTCTGGGTTTTGTGTTCTAGGTTTTGATTGTGGTGTTTTGTGTGGGCTGCTGGAGTGAGCTGCGAATATCTTTTCACTGGCTACAAGCTCCTTAAGCTATCAGCATATTACTGTTGTATTTAGCCATACTTGGTAACGTTAATTGAGTAAACTGCTCAAGCCACATCCACCGGATTTGTTTTGCAGTAGTGGTGTCTTAAAAAATGATTAATACAAAAGGAAGGTTCTCTGTTACATTATAACAGACAGTAACTGGTGCATTTATCTGTTGTCTTGCTAGTACCGTGAGTTTGGTAATCATTATCACAGAGGCAGAAATTCTAAAAGTCTTAATGCAGAAACCTACGTGTCCTCTGCACTCTTGTGTGTAACTAAACCTCAGTGAAAAAAAAATTGTCTGAAACAGTTTGGTTGCCTCGCTTAAAGGGACTTTGTAAAGCAGAATGGCAGGTGGCAGGTGTGCTGGAAGCATACATGCACTTATTTCACCAGTTACAGGAAAGGAGCTGCATTGGAGGTAACAACGGCTGGTTTTCATGTCTGCAAGAGACAAATCCTGGGTTAGTCGTATGCTATGTGGCCAGATGCATTTGTGCTTTCTGCTCCTGTTTAGGTTGTTCAAAAAAAGAGAGTTTGTGCTTGTTTGCTGTTTTTGAGAGGTTGGAGTCTGGCGTGCTGTCTGGTGTTGTGTAAGGAATGGAGTTTTAACAGCTTGTGATATTAATAAGGTTAACCGATCGTTAAATGGGCTGTTGGGCTATGGAAGCATGTTCCCGGGAGAGGAGAAGCAGTTAGGTATGCATGCACCCCGTGAAATTAACGGTTGAGGGATCTCTTTGCATATCTTGTCACTGTTTCTAATTAATTCAAACCTGCACATTCGCCATAAAGCAGTGTCATTTTTGTTTTTTTTTTTTTTGCAGTGCAATTACATCTGGTCTACATGGGGCTAGGGATTTTATTTGGATGCAACAGGTGTGCATGCGTTGGGAGTTTTTAATTGGAGGGTCTGTGTTAGTTGGATCTGAAGGTTTTGCGATACTTATCTTATATTGAGTGCAGTGGACCACACTCGCATTGTCTGTGTTCGGTCGTGTTTCCCAGTCCAATTTGTCACTCATTGTGGCTTAGGGTCATCATTTTATTTTCAGACCAGCTTAATCTTGGAGTATGTACTGATGCATTTGCCACTTGTCACCGAGGCGTACGGTGGATGGAGTGAGTGACAGAGTAGGTGGAAGGCGTGACACACGATTGGGCTGGGGATTGGGTATTAGTGGCAGTCTTAAACTATGACAAAACTGGGTTTACATTATTTCTTACCGATTAATGTTTTGGATTTTCTGTGACTGTTTTCCAGGTTTCACAGTGTCCAGTTTTTGCATTCACATTTCTGCTTTGTTCCTCATCGACTTTGTACTTTCTGCAATTTTGTGGCAAATCCATGATGAATTAATTCACTGGGTGATGACAGTTATTTGAGTTTACACAAGCACATAACCAGCAATAGAACAAATCAAAAACACGAAACTACACCAGCACCTCTCTTCTTTATTCCAGCAACAGTGATCTGGCACCTCGGCAGTTCGCCTTCAGGTATCACAGTGTAACAAGTTCAGCTGAATAATATACTTTGCAAACAGCCACTTAACAGGATCCAATAATTCAACTGCATTAATTTAAGTCACAATTAATTTATACGACCAAAATATGTCTTTTATACACTTAAAATATCACAAAATGTTATGCAAATATTATTATAAACATATAAATAAATAAATAAATCAGCACAGATTATCCATATATAATGCATATAAAATCACATAGATACATATAGACATAAACAGCATAAATAATTATTTAACCCTTCAGATCCCTACTTCTTGATTTAAACAATGGAGCCTTAAAATTTGAAACTTGATCATTCTAGTTTCCAACTCCAACAATTTACCAATATAATCACCCCCTCTATGCAAAAAGGGCTTTGCAAGTACACAAAAAAATCAAGCCACCATCTAAATCCCCATGCATTTCATGAAAATGATTGGCTATAGGACTTAGTTCATTATGATTTCTTGTATCTCTAAGGTGCTCAAGAATCCAAATTCTAACCATACATTTCGTTTGTCCTATATACCACCTTATATTAGGGCACGAACATCCCAAAATGTACACCACCCCTGTTGTTGTGCACTTAAAGTAATATCTAGAGCTAAATATCTTCCCATTAATTAGAGATCCTGATAGATTTTTTACTCTATTACATATACTGCAATGACCACAAGGGAAAGTACCCAAAGGTAGATTAATTTTGGGTTTCACAACAAAGTTATAATTCAATAACTCCTTCAAATTTTTACCTTTGCTAAAAGAAAATGTGACATGTCTTGGGAACAAATGGCCTATATTCTCATCCTCAGAAATAATACACCAAAATCTCCTTACAATATTTACTAGCACATCAGAAAAAGAAGAACATTTTGTAACATAAAAACACTTTCTATTCACACCCACACCACTAGGGGAACTATTCTCCCCAAAATCATTATTGCCATTCCTAATTCGCATAAATTGAGGTTTTTGCATGACATCCCCAAGCACTACATGCTTACATCCCAATAATCTTTCCTCATCATAACCCCCCTCTCTTTTAATCTCCTCTCCACATAATCCAAGTCAACCACTTTCTCATTTCTATCACTAGTGTGATCACAAATTCTTTTAAATTCACCATAAGGTAGAGAGTTCAATAAGTGCTCAAGGTGCATACTGGTTGCATGTGAAAACATATTAACTGAGGTTTGCTTCCTATATGTTTTAAAGCCTATAGCTTCACCATCCCCATATAATGTCACATCCAAAAAAAATAATGGCTTCCCTACTTAACTAATAAGAGAAAGCCAAACCATGCTCATTGCAGTTAAGGGCCTCAAAGAAATCCACAAAATCACAATTATCACCCCTACAAATAAATATAAGCTCATCAATAAATCGCTTATACAGCAAAACCTTATCCTTATAAAAGGTGGTAGGATATATAAATTTCTTCTCAAAAAATCCCATATATATTATAGCATATGAGGGCGCATAAGAGGCCCTCATTGCTATGCCCCTCAACTGCAAGAAAAACTCATTTTCAAAGAAGAAATAATTGTGGGTTAAACTAAATTCCAATAAATTAATCAAAAAAGCTGTTCTAGGACCATCAGCTAACATATCCATGATAGCCTCCAAACCCCATTTCAATTTTATGTTAGTATACAGTGATTTAGCATCAGCAGTAACCCAATAATAGTCACCTTGCCATTTAATCTTAGCTAACTCATCCAATAAATCATGTGTGTTCGAAATATGTGCAGGAACCTTACATAAATATTTTTTCAAGTGGAAATCCAAACAAATGCCAACATTACTTAAATAGGAACCCACCCCTGAAATAATTCACCTTCCAGGAGGTTTATTTAGATTTGTATGTACCTTGGGCAAAGCATATATAATAGGGGTTACTGGTTTCTTAACATGTAACTTATTCACATCCTTTTGGTCAAGAAATCCAAGCAGTTCTCCCCTTTCCAATAATGCCAACAGTTCTTCATTATAACTTGTTACAGGATTCTTAGGTAAACATTTATATTCATCTTGACATCTCAGTATGTCGGCTATCATTTCACAATACATTTGTTTATCCAAGATGACCCAGTTTCTACCTTTATCTGTACATTTAAATATAAACTCTGTTTTTAACTGTTTTAAATTTTTTTAGAGCTAGCCACTCATTCTTAGTTAAATTATATAACTTATTCTGTTTCAAAAACTTGCTAAAAGCAGTAGAAATTTCCTTGTACACAATTTTCTGAAATAATACAATGGCAGGTACATTTATCATAGGCACAAATGTGTTCTCTACTGACAAAATGGGTAACTGTAATTTGTCATACCTTGTAGTATAGCAAAAGTTTTCATCGTCCACATAATTTTCATTTTCCAGCGGTTCAGAGTCATAATCATAAATAGAAACATTCATTAACTCATCTTCCAATACATTTTCACATTCATCATTATTTGCTTCATTATTTTCAAAACTATTTTGTCTATTTTTACCAAAATATACACATAACACCAACCTCCTGCAAAATGCTTTAAGCTCAAAATACAGGTCAACAAAAGAGGGTATAAATGTAGGCACAAATTTACTGCCTTTAAACAATACAACCTTCATTTTATTTGAAAGGCTAAGTTGAGACAAATTAATGAAATACATTGCCTGTGCAGCATACTCACAATTATTAAGAAAATGTCCATTACTTGAAATTATTTCTTCCCTTCCTTCCACTTCTCCCACGATTCGTCTGCTTAGCCTTAAAGGAGCAAGTGTTATTAACAGTTACTGTCTGGTTAATATCCACAGCTTCCGAAGATGAAGACAAAGCAAAGGAAACAGTTTTGGAGCCATCTTGCTCTGTGGAGGATGTCGACACACTCTGGCGCTTCTGGCTGTTGTTTCAGACCTTTGACCTGCTCCGTGACGACTCACGCTGCCAGGAAAACAGCACACCAGTCTCATAGTCTCTCATATCATGTAAGAGCTTGTTTCTCTTACTATGAATAATTTCAGCCTCCAATTTAGAGACTTTTTCACTTATAGAGGATATCTGTACCCTATAACAGGACTCCTCCACCACCTCATTCCCTAATATTCCACCTAATTAATATGTGGAACCAATTTAAAGTGCACTGCAGGGGAGCCTGTTTCCACTCCTCAAACAGGTCATTTTCCTCCTCTGAAAAACTGGTAGCAGGCAAACGATCAATACATAACCCTCTAGGGGTTAAATTCAGACTCACATATTTTTCAAGAAGACGAGTGTCCAAAAATAAAGCTACCTCTTTAGCCATTAATCGTTCCAGTTGTACAAAAAGCCCCTCAAGATCTTGGCTACTATTAATATTCCATGGATCCATCTGTGCAAATTTTCTTTCACGTTCATTAACCATATCAAGGAAGTTAAGGTGGCCAGGCATATCTAAGAGCCCAGGAACACCAGCTGCTTGCGACATACTGGTGCTGATGTTAAAATTAACACAAGCACACAACCAGCAATAGAATAAATCAAAAACACGAAAATACACCAGCGCCGCTCTTCTTTATTCCAGCAACAGTGATCTGGCACCTCAGCAGTTCGCCTTCAAGGATCACAGTGTAACAATTTCAGCTGACTAATATAATGTGCAAACAGCCACTTAACAGGATCCAATAATTCAATTGCATTAATTTAAGTCACAATTAATTTATACAACCAAAATATGTCTTTTATATACTTAAATATCACAACATTTTATGCAAATATTATTATAAACATATAAATAAATAAATAAATCAGCACATATTATCCATATATAATGCATATAAAATTACATAGATACATATAAACATAAACAGCATAAATACTTCACCAATAAATACCCTGCTATTTATTTAACCCTTTAGATCCCTACTTCTTGATTTAAACCATGGGGCCTTAAAGTGCTGAGTTATTTGAGTTTGCCTTTGTGTCCTTGAGAGGAAGTGTGATGGCGCAGGACCTTTTATTACAGTCACTTTCCAGGTTTATAAGAGCAATACTAATATATAATGGCAGCACAATTTATATTCATTTCTGTAAAATGAATGCATGTGAATGCTTCCAGTCTCCCAATTTTTCCTGACAGATCAAACCATGAGGAGCTGTGGGTTGCTTACACTCCTGTCTGTCTGCAGAGTTTGTCAGTGCTAAGATTAACTCCTAGTTGAGGAGGGAGTGTTTCAATATGAAGATTTGTTTTGTTTTCTCTTACATCATGAGTATGAACACAGACCTTGGTAGAAAACTGTGCCCTGATGGTAGGTGGTTTGCCCAAACAGTGTGCCATGCGTTATCATTATAGTGCTTGAACAGACAGGAACAATCAACTGACAGGGGCATTGGTGAAACGTTTCATTGGGTGCCAGTTAAGGGAATGGGCATAGCTGACCAGATGGTCGGGGAGTTTGTTTCAAAGGTTCATAGGTTCATAGGAGTGTACTAGGCTAATGGCCCTAGAGACTTTACAAACTGAGTCCATAGAACTGCCCTGGCATTGTGCCATGCAATGTCATTTCCCAGGGACTCTATGAAATAGAGCCACTGGAATGATCTCTGGGGTAAACTTTCTATTATGCATCCACTCATCAAGATTTCTCTTGAAGAGGGACAGCAAGGTGCTCTGCTTGACATGTATGGGAAGTCTGTTCCAGAGCATGGGCAGACTCTGGGTGAGGAACCTGTCATTCCAGCATGTTCTGTTGATTGTGGTAATGAGGTTCAGGTCTCTGGATCGTGTGGTGCGGTGGGATTGGGATTTCTTTAGATGTAGCATTTCTAACAGAGCTGGGTCAGACATGGCTTTGTAAGTCAAGCAAAGATCGCCTCTAAGTAGGTGAAATGAGACAGAGAATAGCTGGAGTCTTTTGAGTCTGTCCATGTAGGACATGTGTTTAATGCCTAGGATCCTCTTTCTGAGGTACTTCTGTGGCTTCTCCAGCTGTTGCAGGTGTCTGGTGAAATACATGTCAAATGGGGCATTGTACTCGATGATTGGTCTAATGACTTTCTGACCACAATGGCAATGTGATGGTTGAAGGAGAGATTGCTGTCAACCTGCATCCCCAGATCTCTTATAATGCCTTCAGTGTTCAGTGGGCTTCCACTGATGTGGTAATTGGTGGGAACTGAGTTTTTACCAATGGGGATGATGACACTTTTTTTGGTGTTAAACTTAAGGCCATGGTTTCAACACCAGTTATTGGTCTCAGTGAGGCCTTTCTCTAGGATATCTGCATCACTTGGGGGAGTTAATAATGGCTTCCAGCTTGCAGTCGTCTGTGAACTTGGTCAGCCAGAGTCCCTTTGTGTTGGCCTGGACTTCTGAGAAGTAGATGCCAAACAGGAGAGGATCCAGGACTGATCCCTGTGGGACTCCACTCGTGACTGGTCAGCAGTCTGACCTGGAGTCCGCTACTTTCACACTGTGTGTTCTATCTGTGAGCCAATTTACAACCCATTTTAGTGATATAGGGGTTGATGCCTAGTTTGGTGAGTTTATCAATAATTCCTGAGTGAGAAATGGTATCAAAAGCCTTGGCCAGATCGAGGTAGACTGCATACTCTGCCTTACCTTCATCCACAGCCCTGGTGACTGACTCAAAGAAGTCAACCAGGTTGAGCAGGCATGATCTCCCTTTCACAAAACCAAGTTGCGTAGGTTATAGAGTTTGGCTATTTCCTATATCTTTTATAATGAGGTCCATGATGATGCGCTCCATAGCTTTACATATCAGACTTGTCAGGTTAATGGGGCAATAATTCCCAGGGTCTGTAGTCGCTCCCCCTTTATGGAGAGGGATGACTGTAGCAGTGCACTATTCGGTAAGTCCAAAACCTGAGGTGAGGCTGTGACTGAACAGGGCACACAGATTTGATATCAGTTTGCTTTGTAGTTCATGTAGAACACAGCCAAGGATATTATCGGCTCCCATGGAAGCTGTATTCTTGGCCTTGGACAATGCAGCTTTAACCTGTGCTGCAGTAATGCTGGGTGCCTGGCATTCTTCTGGTATTGTGATTGGTCCTTTAGGGGGGCAGAGGGGGGTAAAGCTGGCACTGAATCTGTCGGCCAGTATGTTTGCAATATCTGTTGGCTCAGTATAGGAGGGACAATTGTGCAGTAACTCAGAGCAAATTTGGGTAATGCCGTGGAGGTTCTTGATATAGCTATAGAAGGCTTTGTGATTTTTTTTGTGTCTGCAGAATTTTATGAGGGATCGCAACTTTTTGTTGAGGATAATAAGGGAGTTTTTTCCAGTCTTAGGACTTCACCTTTTTCTGCAACAGTTTCTTCCTTTTGTTGTAGAGTTTATTAATGGCAGGGGACCACCACATTGGCTTCCTTTTTTTGAAGGAGAGCATCTTGGTTCTGTTTGGTATGGCTAGTTCCATGCATTTATGTTCATACAGTTCATTGATGTATGATTCGGCAGTCATGCAGCTATTTTCCATTGGCATGGGTGCCGAGAAGTTAGCCACCTCTGTTTTTAGGAGTTCAAAGTGAGCTATGGAGAAGTTTTTCAAGGTGTTTACCTTTGCAGGGGGTGTGGGTGAGATGTAGATTTCCATGGTGATTAGTTTATGGTCAGATCTGAAGAGGGAGGGATTGACTATTGGTGTAGAGCAATGATTGCCCATGTTAGTAATAACCAGGTCAAAGATGTTGCTTCCTCTTTTGGGGTCAGAATGAGCTGGTCCAGGGCATTGGAATTGATGAATTCCAGAAAGCATTGGGCCAGTGTATTGGTGTTTGAGTAGTTTTCCCAGTTGATGGAGGGGTAGTTGAAGTCTCCTAGTAAGAGATTGTTGGGTTGGACCTTGATAGATTCCAGGGTGCTTAAGAACATGGAGTGAGAGTCTAGTGACATGGTTTGAGACCTATAGCAGGCTATGACCTGGATCGCTGTCTTACCCAATGTTAGTTGTACCTGAAGTATCTCAGATGCGTTATGCTGGGCTACTAGTCTGGAGGTATGCATATCCTTTATGAATATGGAGGCACCACTGCCTTTGAAGCTTTGATCCATGTTCTGAGGCTAAAAGCTGTGGAATGAGTTATAGCCTGGTAGCAAAGGGGTGCATTCTGCTGATTTAAACCAGGTCTCCATTACAGCACAAATGTCGATGTTCTCCATTTTGAGGAGTGTTTCAAGCAAGTGCATCATGAGATTTAGACTTCTAGCGTTGAGCAGCATGACCCTCAGATTGCATATATTTCTAGCTGTTACGGTGGTAATTTGGTCTTTGGAACACTGCCTAAAAAGGCACTATAGGGTGGCAAGATCCTTGGCCAGTATCTGGAAACCTGGGGTGACAAATACAGGCCATCTCTGGCAAAGCATTGAGGTCTGTCAATCATGTTATCCCAAGCAGACAGATACTGGATCCCCTTAGAATGACACCAGAAACTTAGCCAATTGTTGAAGTCAATCATTTTCTGCTTGCACTGCGATATCATTTTGGGTGATGGTAGGATGCTGCTCAGGGCTAGGATCATACCTGCCTGGGCCACATAATCTGAGAGCTCCTCCATGTCTCTTTTCATGTAGTCCAGGGAGGTGCTTCTCATGTCATTCACACCCATATTGGCAGTGAGTCACACTTGTACTTGTGGTAGAGTGACCTGACTGCATGTGTTATGTGTCAGATTCTGGCACCTAATAGACAGCTGACTGTTACCTTCTCCTTATTCAACCTAGTGAGTGGGACATCAGTGTGCCTTACTATTGAGTCACCTATGATTAGTGTATTGGGCAAGGTGTTTTGCCTTAGGAGCTTAGGTTGAGGGGCATACTGTGTAGGTGAGCTATGTGTCTTGTGGTTTGTGCTGTGTTGTGGTGGTGTGGTGCCTAATTATTCTTTTGGGAAGACTTGATTAGGCTTAGAAAGGACCCTTGGTTTATTAGCCTAGTAACAATCTATGAATTGATGAATCAATGAATTTATGCAAAGTCCAATTTAAAAAAACGAGGATGTAGGCAACATGGATGAAAATAAAATCTTGCAAAAAAATCATGCCACCATGCTAAAACTGGAGATACTGAAATTTCTGAGTATGTGTTTTCAAACATTGACATTATATTGACACATTTCATCAAAAAAATACATCGATGGAATGAATTATTGAAAATCAACAACAACAAAAAAAGTCAAGTGCTTCTGCAAGACGTGCAAGCCCCATGCACCCCATACATGGAAGAATACACCTCCTACACTCCAGTGGTGGCTGCTGGCTTCAAATCAAAGGAGGGCTACAGGAGACAGCTGGGTGGGTGTGGCCAATAGGATGGGGTGTGCCCAACTATAAAGGGGTGGAGCTATGCTAAAAACTGCAAAAACTGGGACTTTAATGAGAGTCCAATCAAGACAACATGAAGTGTAGAAGAAAAAAAATATTTCAATGCCTTGACTACATGACAGCTTACTTAATATCTAGATGAAAACAAAAAGGTTGTGAGGCATGAAAAAATAAATTATGCTTTAAATACATTACTGGAATGCCAGTCAAAATCAAGTATAAGAAAAACAAGCAGCACTCAACTCAAACCACTTCTACTTGCATTGCAGTTCTAATTATAATTTATATTCAGCTTTATAAAAGTACCAAGTAACATGCTGAAAGTAGCAATCTCTGTGATACCCCCACTTGTAAAAATGTTTCTTATCCAAAAAAGACCTGCTGCCTGACAACTATCTACTTGTTTCGTGGGGAAAACATGATTAAAGTAAAAAATGAACAGCAAACAAGAATTAAGCTCAAGATAAATTACTTAAATGATTACTGCACAGGTTATGGACCACACATGATAGATTGGCATTCTGTTTAGTTTATGGGTAAAGCCTACAAAGATGACTGCAAGTCTCCAACAAATGTAATGAGCTTCTTAAAATACTGTAATCCTGTCCTTTATTACAAATACTGTCATATGCATTTCAATACCCAAGGTTTATACGCTATCTAGTTATGTAAATATTCTGTGCATGGCAACAAAAAAAGGCTTTCAATGTTGGCAATTCTTTAACAGTATGCTTATTAAAGCTTACTTGCATTTTACAGTCTCAGATAAGATTACCTGATGGTCATTAAAGCATTGCTACTTAAACGCAAAGCAACAGGCACTGGAACAACATGCAATTTCTGAATAAGAAGAAGCATAAATCAACAGTATAAAACTATGACAGAAAACCAGAACATTCCGCAAAATCAAGGACAGATGAAAAGCCAATGTAGTACTTGTGTCTTCCTTGGATGGGGGGATAGTCTGCACACTTAACACTGCATAACTGCTCCTTGCCTTGCTTGGACACATCCAGAGAGTCACTACGTGGGGGAGTGGGGTGCATCAAGAATGTCACAATTTGAAATGTCTCTGGCTGATGGTGATGGTCCTGACACATTTGTCATACCTCTCAACCTCCGAGCAAGAAATCTGGACAAAGCCACAAATAGAAGTGGGACAAAGGCTCAAAAATTAGGACCATTTTTAAATAGTGCTCTTATAAACTTAGAAAGATAATAGAATAGTAGGTCTTGCATTAGTATGAGTTTTCTGAAGGGTATAAAATCTGAAACTCAAATGTCTGTCATTATTTTCTAACTTCAATCTTTAGTGATTTGCCACTAATTTGCCAGAAAACCACAATTTTATGAAAAATGGACCACAAATGTGATGCAAAAATATAAAATAGCCACACAATACAGCTGGGAACCTGTCAAAGAAGGGACACTTTTTTAATATTAGTACTGTTAACTTGAGTAGCTGACAAAATAAGACAATCTACATGCATTTCTGAAATTAAAAGTAATCTATAGCTCTGATCATTACAGTTATTTAATAATCGTAAAGCCTCCACGTTTTCTTCCAAATTTTCCATTTTGTCTAGGGATTATTAGGAGGAGAGCAACATTGTGAGCCAAAATCAGGGACAGTTGAGAGGTTTGGATATACCTAATTCTATAAAGCGATTTATTTGCACGTAGCTCAACGCAGGAAATTTGGACAAGGCTAAATATATTGGGGGAACATACAAATAGTACTAACATTGCTCTTGTATAAACTTAGACAGTTGACAGAATAAAAGGTCTTGCATTCATTTTTCGGAAGGGTGTGAAGTCTGAAACTCAGTGTCTGTCATTATTTAGTGACTTCATTCCTAAATGATTTGTCAGAAAACCACAAATGTTATGAGAAACAACCCAAAAATAAGAAGCAAAAATCTATTCATTCTGCACAAATCTGGACATTTGAGAGGTATAGTTTAGCCGGGGCTGTCTGAGTTTGCCACCCTTTCCCCTCCCACAAAATCATGGTCGAATGGGGCCTTCCCCCTCCAGCTATTCCAATGTCCCTTTACTTGGCCATTTTGCTCCATTTACCATAAACACTGTAATGTGCATACTTCTTTACTTCTATAGTGATTTGGATTTCATTTAAACGTTTTAATTTACATTTTACAGCACAAACAATAATACACATCTGCAAACAAAGCAATGAAGTCTGACAATGAAAATAGACTTAGCATTAAAACTTCTCTGCCCTTGAAACTCACATTCATTGAAACAGCATTGAAAACCACATTCAAAGAAAATACATCTGGCCAGTGGCAGATAAAGATTAACTTTAGGCTGTTTTCAAATCATAGTCCCCTTGCACAGGAAACATACATGTGTTCTTTGATACACCTTTCTGATTGTATTAAATTATATTCCTTGTATAATAGAGTACAGTTGTTAGAAGGTATTTTAAATGTATTGTTTTGAACATTTTCCAGTAAACAATAAAACAAAATGCATGTACCAATAATGACAAAACTGCCTAATTCAGAACATTTTCATCATAAAAATCTACTCAGACTTCTACAGTCCACCAGTATCAATAAATATGCACAATCTCTGCAGATGTAAAAGTCATCTAAATAATTCCACATTAAAGAGATCTGTAACTAATGAAGAGGTTGCTGCCAGCAAACAACTTTATATTTCATTGTTTCAGCTACAAATGAAGTTCCTGTTGCCCTTGAGGAATAAATTGCCTATGTTATATTAAACCTGTTATATTAGCCTTTCTTTACCTTGGCTAGATTGTGTTAATTGGCTGCTGGCTTGTGGGGGCTGGTTCTTTTGTGTTTTTGTAAAAAAAAAAAAAAAGGTTGTATCTTCTGGTATTTAAGCCATAACTTTGAAAGGGTTTCTGTCTATACACACTGAGCAGAGTGGAGGAGAGGTGTTGAGATATATAAGTATCATGTTTTTTCGATTATTTATACTGATTATTGTTTCTAGCAATTTATATATAGCACTTTTTATTGCCTGCTGCATAGTTTTTGAGTGTATTTTTATGGCTATTAACTAATCTGCACGGCTAACTGATTTGTTTGCAGTTAAAAAAGCATTCTGTAGAGTCTCATTGCTCCTTTATCTGTTTAAAAACTTTCATTTTGTGGCTTTCTGTAGTGCTTACTGTCTGTAGGCTAATAGCTTTAGTATTGTCCTCACCCTCCCTCCTTGTTGGTGTCTTGCTGTTATACTTGGTGGCTTTGCAGTTGCCCGCCCCTACTGTAAATCTGATCTGGGACACTCCTCCCAGTCTAGTGTCATTAGCTCATTCTACCTAATACAGGATAACATTTGATAAGCCCTTCTGTTTCTCCTTTTTCCCTTTCAAAAAAAAATGTTTGCCTGAATCTCCTTGTGGTCTGACTGTGCTTCTCAAACATTTCAAACATTTTGGAAATATAGACTATATTTTAGAGCATTTATTATAACTGTAATTGCCTTAATATTGTTACAACACAAGTGCTCCAGGTTGCACTGCATCTGAAGTGTTTGTGTGTTTTAGCTGCTTTTCTGTATATATAGACTTCTCTGTATATGTAGACTAGCTACTTATTATGCTGTGTTACTGCCTCTTAAATCGTTTTTCAGTTGTGCACTTGCCTTGCTTCATTTAAAAACTTTTAAATTGCTAATTTTGTAGAGTTTTAATTGCATTTACTGTTTAGGACTACACACTCAAGTGTATTAGCCTTTTCTGTGTTTATTTACTGTATTATTGCATTGTTTAGCCTGTTTCAACAAAAAAAAAATACTATGTTGTTTGCTCGTTTCCCACCTTTCCTAGCCAGTCCATATCCCAGGCTTTGCTTGTCTCAGGACTTTATTTTCTGTGCTCAGAGCTACCCAGACCTTGCTGTGGTAGAGGGAAGTCCTACTGCTTGCCAGTGGGACTGGTGAGCATTGTACTGCCTATCTAACGCTAGAGGAGTGGTTTCCAGCTCAGAAATTGTAATTTTATTAGCCTTTTTGGGCGGATTTCTATCCCTTTCAACTTTCTGGTGTTTGCACATTTTTCACATCGTGCAGCACTGTGAGGCTACAGTTAAACTATTCCAGGTGCCAGAAAGTCTGCTCTTCAAATTTTCCCTTAGAACTAGCTGGTTTCTCAGTAGTAGCACTAAAATCTGAACCCCTGTGACTAGCACTTGCTCTAGAACCTGCTGGAAAGCACTAGGAAGCCTGAAACTGATTCAAGCACTCAGCTCTCCTTGGCAATAAGGAGAAATGAATCATATGCACTAAACAGCCTATAACTGGAAAGTACCTTGCAAAGGTAAGGGAAAACAGCTCTTAAACTTTACAAAAAAGCACCTAAACAGGCATGTCCAAAGGTCAGCTTCTGGTGATTTGTTCTGTCCACCTGGTGAATCTGCGCATACTGGGGCAGTGCGGCAACTGCCTCATGTACACAGACAATCCTCTCCTCCTACCACCCAACACTACAACCTGTGAGAGATGCACTTACATAGCCAAACTGGAAGCAAAGCTCTCTCCGGCTAAGAGTGTGCTAGACAGTCAAGAGGAGAAGGTTAACACCTGCATTACACCTCAAGCAACTCATAACCCTTCAAAACCCACACTATCAACACCCACACATAGCAACACTAAACCCACATATGCAGAGGCCCTTAACATTAACCTGCCCAAGCAACAAGGACCTCCAAAGCTGAAATGCAAACACCAAAACCAAAGTGACACATAGCTCACAACACCAATGTGCCACCCAACAACAGCCCCTAAGGCAAGACAATGTACCCAACACTTTAGTCATAGGTGACTCTATAGTCAGGCACACTGATGTCCCACTCACCAGGCTGAACAAGGAGAAAATTACAGACAGCTGCCTGTCGGTTGCCAGGATCCACCACATAACGCATGCACTCAAGTCACTCCACAACAAGTACAAATACAACTCTGTCATTGTTCATGCTGGAATGAATGACTTGAGATGTACCTCCCTGGACTACATGAAAAGAGACATGGAAGAGCTCTTTGGATCATGTGACCCAGGCAGGTATGACCCTAGCCCTAAGTAGCATCCTGCCTTCGTCCAGAATGATACCACAGTATAAGGACAAAATGATTGACTTCAACAATTGGCTAAGCTTCTGGTGTCATTCAAAGGGGATCCAGTATTTGCCTGCCTGGGAAGACATGATCGACAAACCACGATGCTTTGCCAGAGATGGTCTGCACCTGTCACCCCTGGGATTCAGGTTACTGGCTAAAGCTCTTGCCACCCCTATAGTGCCTTTTTTAGGCAAGGTTCAAAGGATAAAACCACCACCATAACAGATACAAGCATGCAAAATCTGAAGGTAATGCTACTCAATGCTAGAAGTCTAAACCTCAAAATGCACTCTCTCGAGGCACTCCTAAAAATGGAGAATATTGATATCTGTGCAGTAACTGAGACCTGGTTCAAGGCTCCAGAGAGCACCCCTGCAATACCAGGCTACAATTCTTACCACACTTTTTGGCCACAAAACCAAGACAGAAACACTAAAGGTGGAGGAGTGCCCATATTCACCAAGGATATTCACACCTCCAGGCTAGTTGCCCAACACAATGCATCTGAAATTCTCCAGGTGCAACTAACACTAGGTAAAACTGCAATCCAAATTGTAGCTTGCTGCAAATCCCCCACCATGCCCAAAGATTCTCACTACACCTTTCTAAACAAACTGAAAAATATTAAGATACAACCAAACACCCTAATAATGGGTGATTTCAACTACCCTGACATTAATTGGGAAAACTACTCGGGTACCGACTCCTTTTCCCAACAGTTCTTTGAAATTCATAAATTCCAATGCCCTGGATCAACTAATTCATTGTCCCACCAGGGGCTCCAATATCCTAGACCTGGTCAATTCCAACATGGGAGATAGATGCTCCACACCAGTGGTCACCCCCTCATTGATCAGGTCTGACCATAAGCAAATCACCTTTGACATCCACATCCCACCCCCACCCCGCAGTAAGGAAACCTCCTTAAAAAACTTCTCCAAAGCCAACTTCATGCTACTGAAGTCAGAAGTGACAAACTTCACAACACCCATGCAGACGGGATCTGGAAGTTTGACTGCAGAACCCTACACTAAGGCACTGTACGAGCACATCCACTCGTGCATGAATCGTACCATCCCAAATAGAACCAAGATACTCATCTCCAAAAAAAGGAAGCCAATCTGGTGGTCCCCTGCTATAAACAAACTATACAACAGAAGGAAGAAACTGTTGCAGAAAAGAGGAAAATCCCAGGATGCAGAAAACTCCCTCACCAGCCTCAGTAAGCAGCTGAGATCCCTCATAAAATCCTCAAAAGCTAGTTACGAAAATAAAATTGCCAAAGATTCCAAAGACAACCACAAGGCATTCTATAGTTATGTCAAGAATCTAAATGGCAATGCTCAGATCTGCTCTGAACTACAACAGAATGACATTAAATATACTGATCCCAAGGATATTGCCAATATCCTGACAGATCGATTTAGTGCCAACTTCACCCCCTAAAGGGCCCATCTCAGTACCAAAAGATTGCCAAATTCCAATAATCACGGCCACACAGGTAGAAACCGCACTCTCCAAAGCTAAGAATACAGCATCCATGGGACCAGATGACATCCCAGGCTGTGTACTACATGAGCTACAAAATGAACTGGCACCTCACCTAAGTATCATGTTTAATCATAGCCTCACCTCAGGCTTCGTGCCCACTGAGTGGTGCACAGCTACAGTTATCCCGCTCCACAAGGGAGGATCCGCCTTGGATCCTGGGAACTACCGCCCCATCAGTCTGACAAGCCTGATTTACAAGGGCATGGAATGCATTATCATGGAACTTATAAAGAACAACATTGGCAACCTTCAAACACTGGACCCCCCACCCAGTTTGGGTTTGTGAAGGGCCGATCTTGTCTCCTGAATCTGATCAGTCTCCAGAGCTGTGGACGAGGGTAAGGTGGTCCACACAGCCTATCTGGACCTCACCAAGGCCTTCGACACCATCCCCCACTCTGGAATTATAGATAAACTTACTAAGCTGGGCATAAATCCCTACGTCACTCGATGGGTTGCCAACTGGCTTACTGAAAGAATCCAGACTGTAAAAGTAGCCAACTCCAAATCCAGCTCTAGACAAGTGACAAGTGGAGTACCTCAGGGTTCAGTCCTGGGACCACTCTTGTTTGGCATCTACTTCTCTGAAGTACAGGCCAACACTAAGGGACTCTGGCTAACAAAGTTTGTAGATGACTGCAAACTGGGAGCCATTATTGAATCCCCAAATGATGTGGATATTCTACAAAAGGGCCTTACAGAAACAGATGCCTGGTGCCAGAGCCATGGGCTCAAGCTTAATGCCAAGAAATGTATAGTTATCCCCTTTGGAAAAAAACATGTACCCATGAATTACCACATAGGTGGCAGGACACTAAGCATTGAAAGTGTGATGAGAGACTTAGGGACACAGGTGAACAGTTGTCTCACTTTCGATAACCACATCGCCACAACAATCAGGAAATCCTTCTATGTGGCACACCTCATCACTAAGGGTTTTTCATCCAGAAAAAAGGAAGTCATTGTCCCACTGTACTCATCCCTCATTAGACCCATTATAGAGCATAATGCCCCGTTTGGTATGTACCTCACAAGACATCTGCAATAGCTGGAAAGGCCACAGAAATACCTCACTAAAAGAATCACAGGCCTAAAGCAGATGCCATATGCTAACCATCTAAAAAAACTCCAGCTATACTCTGTGGCATATCGTCTACTCGGAGGTGATCTCTGCTTAACATACAAGGCCATGTCAAACCCTGAGCTGTTGGACATGCTCCACTTAAAGAAATCCCAATCCTTCAGAGCCACACGCTCCAGGGATCTAAACCTTATCATCACAATGAACAAAACATGCTGGAGGGATAGGTTCCTGACCCAGAGACTCCCCATACTCTGGAATAGACTGCCCATACATGTCAAGCAGAGCGCCTTATTGGCCCTCTTCAAAAGGAACCTTGATGATTGGATGAGAGATAGGAAAGTCACCCCGGGGATCACATCAGTTGCCCTGCTAGACAGGGGTCCAGAGAAGTAAAGATTGTGGGAAGAAATATCCAGGGAATTGTTATGGTTAGGCTTGCATAGGCCCTAGGGCCAATAGTCTAGTATCAACCTATGAACCTATAAACCTATAAAAAATGGCAAGCTAGTAATATTGCAATAGGGAATGGATGGCAAACTGATAACAGGTTCATCGTTACTAGGTATCTCCTCCAAAGGAGGACATACTCAGGACTGCAGCATCCACCCCTTTAAAAGTACAACAAAATAAAGTATCAGCAATGCATCTACATAATGTGGGAGTAGAACCCACAGCCTTCTGCATCAAAAACAAGTATACTAACTGTATCTCTCAACTTTGAAGCACAAGAAATCTGGAAAAAGCCAAAATGTATTGGGGGAGACAAAAGCCCAAAAACTAGGGATACATTTTAAACATTGCTTGTATAATCTTGGAAAGTTGCTAGAATAAAATGTGTTGTTACCACCATGCATTTTACTGCCAAGTCTTGAACTCAGATCCTGTGCACTACAGTCAGAGCAACACGCCACTATGCCAAATCAGCTGTTTCTTGAAAGACACGTAGACTGAAACTTAAATGGCTATCATTTAGTGAATTGAGTTCTCACCATAGTTTTCAACTTCTTAGCAAAAAAACACCTAGACAAAGCCAATAATGAGGGAAACAGTCCCGAAACATATTCAGTGAATTCAATTCTCACCATAACTCTCAACCTGTTAGCACAAAAAACCTGGATAAAGCCAACAATGGGGGAATGCTTTACTGAATTCTCCAATTATAGGCCAATAGCTATACTCTCTCCACTTGCAAAGATTATGGAAAAATGTATTCATAGACAACTCATGCACCACCTAATCCAAAATCGCCTTATGGCAGACACTCAGCATGGCTTCCGTCCTCATGACAGCACTACTTCAACCCTCCTAGCCTTTACTAACACCATAAACCATAATCACAACAATAATTATATATCCTCAGCCCTCTTTTCGGATCTTTCCAAGGCATTCGATATGGTTGATCACCAACTTTTAATCCACACCCTGCAAGCATTCTGTCTAGATACTGGAGCCCTCCAATGGTTTCAATCCTACCTGAATGGTCGACAGCAGGCTGTCCTCTGGCAGAACAAACTCTCTAACCTTCTACCTAACACCCTTGGAGTACCACAAGGCTCTATACTAGGGCCCTTGCTGTTCTTCATCTTCATTAATGACCTTTATACTGTCATCCCAAAAGTCAGCTGTATCCAATATGCTGATGACTCTACTCTGATTTGCTCAGCCACATCTCCAGTAGAGTTATGGTCAGCTACCCAGACCACCTTTAATACAATAGAAAACTGGCTTTCTGAACATCAACTGATCCTAAATCCCAAAAAAACTAAAATGCTGTTATTTTCACCAACACATAGGTCTACCGCTTTCACCTTTACCATAAAATCGAATGATGGCACAATAATCTCCCCTGACCCATCTACAAAATTATTAGGTGTCATCATAGACAATAATCTAAGATTTGACCTACATGTTAACCAAACTATCAAAACCATCAATAAAAAACTAGGGTCACTTTATAGAATAAAAGCCTTCCTAACCCCTCCAGCTAAAATTGCCATAGCTCGCTCTCACCTTCTTTCAACCCTTCTGTATGCATCCCCTCTACTCTCAAATTTAAACAAGACTGTCCTTAACAAACTCTCAATTTGCTACAACCACATTGCCAGGTTTGCCACTGGACTGCCTTTTAGGACACATCATTGCATCAATCTAAATCAGCTTGGGTGGCTTGAACTACCCAGCCTAATCCAGTATAACCAACTGGTTATGGCGTATAAAATCCTCTATAATCCGGACAATACTCCTGCACTTAAAAATATTATCACCCCCTATAACAATCCTAGACCGCTTCAATCCTCTAACAAACTACTAATTCAGACTAGCAAAATTAATAACACAGCCGGCGATTCTCTCTTTGCAAACTCTGTAAGTAGATCCTGGAACTCTCTTCCAGCTAATATTACCTTACTTTCCACCTTAGGTCAATTTAAAACTAGACTCAAACAACATTTGTCACTTAACTGGCTATGTCAATGTATCAAGCCTGGCTAACTCTCTCTAGAATGTGTAAAAATCTGTTAACCAGTTTACTGTGTAATTTAATTTAATCCTGACTTGTGCTCAGGATTAACTGTAACCTGTGGAACTTGTTTAACTTACTTACTTATGTAATCTCTGTAAATAGTCTGTTTGTAATATGTAATGCTGGTATTATGTAATGCTGTATCTGCTTACCCTTGGAGCTTTTCTCCCCGAGCCTCTGCTGAAAATGGACATGCATCCAGTCGGACTATCCCGGTCAACAAATGTAAAATAAAAATAAAATAAAAATAAAATTTCACAAGTGGTGGTAGGTAGGGAATTCAAGCTCTTGCTACCTACTCCCAAGGTACAGGGTTTCAGTCTTGCCACCACCAGGTATATTTCCTGAGTTCTTCTAGGCACTGGGGCATTTCACACACTTTGCTTTGTTAATTCATCCTACCTTAGCTTAATTCCCTTCCTGCAGCAGGTCAATTCCATTCCACTTAATTCAAACATCCTACCATTCTGATGCATGTTACAAAAGCCCTGTGAGACAGCAGCAAAATTCTTGGCCCTGCAAGAGCTGGCTCCAGCCTGCAGATGTTGTAGTCCGAGCCCCTTCCATTCTATGCAGTTGTAACTGACTTCTGGGATCTCTGTACAGAGAATGGCTGTCTTCCTATCTGGACTGGTTCATCAGCAGTCTGGATTCCTGTGCACATGTGTGATGTTCTGGGAATGCTGATCACGCATGCATGGAAGTTGGGAACTCACATTTGTTTTTTTACATCTTTTCTTGTTTTTCTTTTTTTTTTCTTTTAAGTTTGTTTTATTTTCGGGGGGCTGCAGTCCTGCAGTCCAATAGCACGAGCCACCCCTGCTACACTCCCAGCTAAAATTATATACAGATTCTGTGATTCCACAACTTGGGAGATGGGGTGAAACACTTCCTTATTGCCTGTTCAATTATCTGAAACTGAAAAGGTACTGTTGACAGTAGTAAAGCCCTCAACAAAAGGAAATCCAATCTAAAACTCGGACAGATTTCATTTTAACTAACTGATTTTACAATGTAAAGTGCTGTAACCAAACCTCTATAGTTTCTGTATATACAGTTGTAAGATGCTGGTATGGTGGTTTCTCAGAATAGTGCGCAGAAATGGAACCTGTGCTTTACAGCGACCTTTGCTACCTCTTGCATTTTGAAATCTTCTTACATTTTGTTCTTTCTCAGAAAGCATATAATTAATTTTTGAAATTTCCAAAACTCACTGGTACTTTCATGATCAAGAGTTATACCACCTGTAGTCCTTGATGTTTCATTTAAAAATAAATCCACACTTAAGAAAATCAGGACTAAAAATGCCTGAATTCTGAAATGCTAATTCTATTGAGCAATGATAAGACCCTAAAACAAATTATGCAGAAGGGAGACACACAGTGCAATCTGCACAACTGGAAACCGTAAACATACGCTACTGCTAAAATCAACATTTTAGATATAAACCCTAATTATCACCAAAATCATTTTAATTTCTTATAGTTATTTGTGAGCATTAGCTAACAGGTGTACATCTCATTCCACATTTCTAACATTGACAGTGATTTCCCTAATGGGTACACATCTCATTCCACATTCCTAACATTGTCGGTGACTTCCGAACAGGTGCACATTTCATTCCACATTTCTAACATTGTCAGTGACTTCCCTAACAGGTACACATCTCATGCCAGATTTCATACATAGTCAGTAACTTCCCTAATGGGTCTATATTATAACATCAAAGTCTAAAAAAAATCGAATGTTATAATATCGACCCCATTCAATCGAAACATCAGAAAACCGAACAGTCAGAATAGCGAATTTTTTCCTTTGGAAAAAATTTGCTGTTCCGACAAACATACACACAACTCAAGCTCACCAAAATAAATAATCCACACACATACACTTCACGAAACCCTACACTAAACCAGACATACACCACTAGCTACACACTTACCTTATCCCAACCCTAACCCTAAGGTCCCTAACTGTCGTACACTCACCTTACCCTCTCCCTAACCCTAATTCACCTACCCCACCCTAACCCTCACATCCACACAATCACACATTTACCTGACCCACACCCTAACCCTAACTCACTTAACCCACCCCTAACCCTAAAGTCTGTCACTACCGCACACTCACCTCACCCATGCCCTAACCCTAAAGTCCCTAACTACCGCACACTCATCTTACCCCAGTCCGTTCGCTCACTTACCTTAACCCGGTCCACAACCATTGCGCCACACTTACCTGAACCCAATCCATAACCTCCGTTCGCTCACTTTCCTAAACCCGGTCTGTAACCATCGCACCACACTGCTGTAAATAGTGAAGGCACAGACCGCCAAAATCTTACCCTAGGAAAAATTTCAATGTTCCGAGGCTTCGCTATTGTCAGCTTTTGTTCTAAAGGGTTTGATATTATAACATTCAAAGTATTTGAACTTCAATGTTATAATATAGACCCTTCCCTAACAGGTACACATCTCATTCCACATTCGTAAGATTGTCGGTGACTTCCCCAACAGGCGCACATCTCATTCCACATTCATAACATTTTTGGTGATGTCCCTAACAGGAACACATCTCATGCCACATTTCTAAAATTGTCAGTGATGTCCCTAACCGGTGCAAATCTCATTCCACATTCCTAACATTATAGGTGACTTCCTAAACAGATGCACACCTTGTTCCACATTCCTAACATTGTCTGTGATGTCCTTAACAGGTACACATCTCATTCCACATTTCTAACATTGTCGGTGACTTCCCTAACAGGTGCACATCTCATGTCACATTTTAACATTTTTGGTGAATTCCTTAATATGTTCAGATCTCATTCCACATTTCTAACATTGTCAGTGACTTCCCTAACAGGTACACATCTCATTCCACATTTCTAACATTGTTGGTGACATCAATAACAGGTACACATTTCATGCCACATTTCTAACAATGTTGGTGACTTCCCTAAGACGTGGAAATCTCGATCCTAACATTGATGGATAAATCCATAAGAGGTGCACATCTCATTCACATTCTGAACATTGTCGCTGATGTCCCTAACAGGTATACATCTCATTCCACATTTCTAACATTGTCATTGACTTCCTTAACAGGAACACATCTCATTCTACATTCATAATGTTGTCGTGACTTCCCCAACAGGTGCACATCTCATTCCACAATCCTAACATTATCGATGACATTCCTAACAGGTACACATCTCATTCCTCATTTCTAACATTGCCAGTGACTTCTCTAACAGTTGCACATCTTAAGCCACATTTCTAACATTATCAGTGACTTCCCAGACACATACACATCTTGTTCCATATTCCTAACATTGTAGGTAAATTACTAAACAGGTACAAATCTCAGTCCACATTTCTAACATTATCAGTGATGTCCTAACAGGTACACATCTCAAAACACATTCCTAACATTGCAGGTGATGTCTCCAACAGGTGCACATCTCATTCCATATTTCTAATATTGTCAGTGACATCCCTAACAGATAAACATCTCATGCCACCTTTCTAACATTGTCAGTGAATTCCTTAAAAGGTACACATCTCATTCCACATTTCTAACATTGTTGACATCAATAACATGAACACATCTCATGGCACATTTCTAACATTACCAGTGACTTCCCCAACAGGGGGAAATCTCATTCCACATTCCTAACATTGTCAGTGACATCCATAAGAGGTAAACATCTCATTCCACATTCCTAACATTGTCAGTGACTTCCCTAACAGGTACACATCTCATTCCACATTTCTAACATTGTCAGTAAGTTCCCTAACAGGTGCACATCTCATTCCACATTTCTAACATTGTCAGTGACTTCCCTAAAAGGTACCCATCTCAAACCACATTTCTATCATTGTCAGTGACTTCCTTAATAGTTGCACATCTCAAGCCACGTTTCTAACATTGTCGATGACTTGCCTAAGAGGTGCACATCTCATTCTACATTTCTAATATTGTCAATGACTTCCCTAACAGGTGCAGATCTCATTCCAGATTCCTTACATTGTTGGTGACATCCCTAACAGGTACTCATCTCATTCACATTCCAAACATTGTCAGTGATGTCCCTAACAAGTGTACATCTCAATCAACATTTCTAAAATTGTAAGTGACATCCCTAACAAGTATAAATCTCATTCCGTATTCATAGCATTGTCGGTTACATGCCTAACATGTACATGTCTCATTCCACAGTTCTAACATTGTCAGTGACTTCCCTAACTGGTGCACATCTCATGCCACATTTCTAACATTATCAGTGGCTTCTCTAGCAGGTACACTCTCATTCCACATTCCTAACATTGTCGGTGATGTCCCTAACATGTGCACATCTCATTCCACAATTCTAAAGTTGTTGGTGACTTCCCAAACAGGTACTGTGACTTCCCTAAAAGGTACACATTTCATGCCACATTTCTAACATTGTCAGTGACTTCCTTAACAGGTGCTCATCTCATGCCACATTCTTAACATTGTTGGTGATGTCCTGAATAGGTGCATATCTCAATCCAAATTTCTAACATTGTCAGTGACTTCCCTAACAGGTGCACATCTCATTTCACATTTCTAATATTGATGGTAACATCCTTAACAGGTACACATCTCATGCCACATTTCTAACATTGTGAGTGGCTTCTCTAACAGGTGCACATCTCATTCCACATTCCTAACATTGTCGGTGATGTCCAAAACAGGTACATATCTCATTCCACATTTCTTACATTGTCTTTGACATCAAAAACAGCTCACATCTCATGGCACATTTCTAGCATTGTCAGTGACTTCTCTAACAGTTGCCCATCTCAAGCCACATTTCTAACATTGTCAATGATGTCCCTAACAGGTGCACATCTAATTCGATATTTCTAAAATTGTAACTGACTTCCCTAACAAGTATACATCTCATGCTACATTTCTAAGATTGTTGGTGACTTCCCTAACAGGTGCACATCTCATTCCACATTTTAAACATTCTCAGTGACTTCTCTAGCAGGTGTATATTTCATTCCACATTTTTAACATTGTAGGTGACATCCCTAACAGGTACTCATCTCATTCACATTCCAAACATTGTCAGTGATGTCCCTAACAACTGCACATCTCATTCCACATTCCTAACATTGTCGGTTACATGCCTAACTTGTACATGTCTCATTCCACAGTTCTAACATTGTCAGTGACTTCCCTAACTGGTGCACATCTCATGCCACATTTCTAACATTGTCAGTGGCTTCTCTAACAGGTACACATCTCATTCCACATTCCTAACATTGTTGGTGATGTCCCTAACATGTGCACATCCCATTCCACAATTCTAAAGTTGTTGGTGACTTCCCAAACAGGAACTCATCTCATTCCACATTTCTAACATTTTCTGTGACTTCCCTAAAAGGTACACATCTCATGCCACATTTCTAACATTGTCAGTGACTTCCTTAACAGGTGCATATCTCATTCCACATTCTTAACATTGTTGGCGATGTCCATAACAAGCACACATCTCATTCCACATTTTAAACATTCTCAGTGACTTCCCTAGCAGGTGTATATTTCATTCCACATTTCTAACATTGTAGGTGATGTCCCTAGCAGGTACACATCTCATGCAACATTTCTACCATTGTCTGTGGTTTCCCAAACAGGTACACACCTCATTCCACATTTCAAACATAGTCAGTGACTTCCCTAACAGGGACACATCTCATGCCACATTCCTAACATTTTTGGTGATGTCCCTAAGAATGACACATCTCATGCCACATTTCTAACATCGTCAGTGATGTCCCTAACAGGTGCAAATCTCATTCCACATTCCTAACATTGTTGGTGATGTCCTGAATAGGTACATATCTCAATCCAGATTTCTAACATTGTCAGTGACTTCGCTAACAGGTTCACATCTCATTTCACATTTCTAATATTGACGGTGACTTCCCTAACAGGTACACATCTCATGCCACATTTTTAATATTGTCCGTGACTTTCCTAACAGGTATATATCTCATTCCACATTTCTAACACTGTCAGTGACTTCTATAACAGGGCACATCTCATGCCACATTCCTAACATTGTCTGTGATGTCACTAACAGGTACGCATCTCATTCTACATTTCTAACATTTTCACTGATTTCCCTATCAGGTGCAAATCTCATTCCACATTCCTAACATTGTCTGTGACATCCCTAACAGGTGCACATGTCATGCTACATTTCTAATATTGTCTGTGACTTTACTAACAGTTGCATATCTCAATCCACATTTCTAACATTGTCTGTGAGTTGCCTAACAGGAGCACATCACATTTCAAATTCCTAACATTGTCAGTGATGCCCCTCACAGGTCCACATCTCATGCCACATTTCTAACATTGTCGGTGACATCCCTAACAGGTGCACATCTCATTCAATATATCTACAATTGTCAGTAACTTCCCTAACAGGTGCAAATCTCATTCCACATTTCTAAAATTGTCAGTGACTTCCCTAACAAGTAACATGCCACATTTCAAACTTTGTGAGTGGCTTCTCTAACAGGTACACTTCTCATTCCACATTCCTAACATTGTCGGTGATGTCCATAACAAGCACACATCTCATTCCACATTTCTAACATTGTTGGTGACTTCTGTTACAGGTATGCACCTCATTCCACATTTCTAACATTTTTGGAGACTTCCCTAATAGGTAAACATCTCGTGCCACATTTCTAACATTGGCCGTGACTTCCTTAACAGGTGCACAGCTCATTCCACATTCCTAACATTGTCGGTGATGTCCATAACAGGTACACATATCATTCCACATTTCTAACATTGTCAGTGGTTTCCCAAAAATGGACGCATCTCATTCCACATTTTAAACATAGTCGGTGACTTTCCTAACAGATACACATCTCATGCCACATTTCTAAGACCGTAGGTGAGCTCCCTAACAGGTAATTACGCATTCCTAAAATTGTTGGTGAATTTCCAAGCAGGTGTACGTCTCATAACACATTTCTAACATTGTCAGTAACTTCCCTAACATGTACAAATCTCATGCCACATTTCTAACATTGTCAGTGACATCCCTAACAGGTGCACATTTAATTCCACATTCCTAACATTGTCGGGGATTTCCCTAACAGGTACCTATCTCATTCCACATTTCTAACATTAACAGTGACTTCCCTGACACATACACATCTTGTTCCACATTCCTAACATCGTAGGTAAATTACTAAACAGGTACAACTGTCAGTCCACATTTCTAACATTATCAGTGATGTCCTCAAAGGTACACATCTCAAGACACATTTCTAACATTGCCATTGACATCTCCAACAGGTGCACATCTCATTCCATATTTCTAATATTGTCAGTGACATCCCTAACAGGTAAACATCTCATGCCACCTTTCTAACATTGTCAGTGACTTCTCTAACAGGTACACATCTCATGCCACATCTCTAACATTGTTGCTGACTTCCCTAACAGGAACACATCTCATGGCACATTTCCAAATTTGTCGGTGACTTCCTTAACAGGTACACATCTCATTCCACATTTCTTACATTGTTTTTGACATCAAAAACAGGTCACATCTCATGGCAAATTTCTAACATTATCAGTGACTTCCCTAGCAGTTGCACATCGCAAGCCACATTTCTAACATTGTCAATGACTTGCCTAACAGGTGCACATCTGATTCTACATTTCTAACGTTATCAGTAACTTCTCTAATAGGTGCACATCTCATTATACATTTCTAACATCGTCAATGACGTCCCTAACAGGTGCACATCTCATTCGACATTTCTAAAATTGTAAGTGACTTCCCTAACAAGTATAAATCTCATGCTACATTTCTAAGATTGTTGGTGACTTCCCTAACAAGTGCACATCTCATTCCACATTCCTAGCATTGTTGGTTGCATGCCTAACATGTACATGTCTCATTCCACAGTTTTAACATTGACAGTGACTTCCCTAACTGGTGCACATCTCATTCCACAATTCTAAAGTTGTTGGTGACTTCCCAAACAGGTACACATCTCATGCCACATTTCTAACATTGTCAGTGACTTCCTTAACAGGTGCATATCTCATTCCACATTCTTAACATTGTTGGTGATGTCCATAACAAGTACACATCTCATTCCACATTTTAAACATTCTCCGTGACTTCCCTAGCAGGTGTATATTTCATTCCACATTTTTAACATTGTAGGTGACTTTCCTAGCAGGGACACATCTCATGCCACATTTTTAACATTGTCAGTGACTTTCTTAACAGGTGCACGTCTCATTCCACATTCTTAACATTGTTGGTGATGTCCATAACAAGTACACATCTCATTCCACATTTTAAACATTCTTAGTGACTTCCCTAGCAGGTGTATATTGCACTCTACATTTCTAACATTGTAGGTGATGTCCCTAGCAGGTACACATTTCATGTAACATTTCTAACATTGTCGGTGATTTCCCAAACAGGTACACATCTCATGCCACATTTCTAACATTATCAGTGATTTCCCTAACAGGTACACATCTCAGTCCACATTTGTAACTTGTTGGTGACTTCCCTAACAGGTGTGCATCTCATGCCACATTCCTAACATTTTTGG
This sequence comes from Protopterus annectens, assembly GCF_019279795.1. NCBI lineage: Eukaryota > Metazoa > Chordata > Ceratodontiformes > Protopteridae > Protopterus > Protopterus annectens. The sequence goes on along the minus strand of NC_056731.1, from coordinate 1,876,606,980 downwards.
TGATGTCCCTAAGAAGGACACATCTCATGCCACATTTCTAACATTGTAAGTGATGTCCCTAACAGGTGCAAATCTCATTCCACAGTCCTAACATTATTGGTGATGTCCTGAATAGGTGCATATCTCAATCCACATTTCTAACATTGTCAGTGACTTCCCTAACAGGTGCACATCTCATTTCACATTTCTAATATTGACGGTGATTTCCCTAACAGGTACACATCTCATGCCATATTTCTAATATTGTCTGTGACTTCCCTAACAGGTATATATCTCATTCCACATTTCTAACACTGTCAGTGACTTCTATAACAGGACACATCTCATTCCACATTCCTAATATTGTCTGTGACATCCATAAAAGATACAGATCTCATGCCATATTCCTAATGTCTGTGATGTCTCTAACAGGTACACATCTCATTCCACATTTCTAACTTTGCCACTGATTTCCCCTAACAGGTGCACATCTCATTCCACATTCCATACACTGTCAGTGACATCCCTAACAAGTGCACATCTCAATCGACATTTCTAAAATTGTAAGTGACTTCCCTAACAAGTATAAATCTCATGCTGCATTTCTAAGATTGTTGGTGACATCCCTAACAAGTGCACATCTCATTCTACATTGCTAACATTGTCGGTTACATGCCTATCATGTACATGTCTTATTCCACAGTTCTAACATTGTCAGTGACTTCCCTAACTGGTGCACATCTCATGCCACATTTCTAACATTGTCAGTGGCTTCTCTAACAGGTACATATCTCATTCCACATTCCTAACATTGTCGGTGATGTCCCTAACATGTGCACATCTCATTCCACAATTCTAAAGTTGTTGGTGACTTCCCTAAAAGGTACACATTTTATGCCACATTTCTAACATTGTCAATGACTTCCTTAACAGGTGCATATCTCATTCCACATTCTTAACATTGTTGGTGATGTCCATAACAAGTACACATCTCATTCCACATTTCTAACATTTTCTGTGACTTCCCTAAAAGGTACACATCTCATGCCACATTTCTAACATTGTCAGTGACTTCCTTAACAAGTGCATATATCATTCCACATTCTTAACATTGTTGGTGATGTCCATAACAAGTACACATCTCATTCCACATTTTAAACATTCTCAGTGAGTTCCCAAGCTGGTGTATATTTCATTCCACATTTCTAACATTGTAGGTGATGTCCCTAGCAGGTACACATCTCATGCCACATTTCTAACATTGTCAGTGACTTCCTTAACAGGTGCACATCTTATTCCACATTCTTAACATTGTTGGCGATGTCCATAACAAGTAAACATCTCATTCCACATATTAAACATTCTCAGTGACTTCCCTAGCTGGTTTATATTTCATTCCACATTTCCAACATTGTAGGTGATGTCCCTAGCAGGTACACATCTCATGTAACATTTCTACCATTGTCGGTGGTTTCCCAAACAGGTAGTCATCTCATTCCACATTTCAAACATAGTCAGTGACTTCCCTAAGAGGGACACATCTCATGCCACATTTCTAACATTATCAGTGATGTCCCTAACAGGTACACATCTCAATCCACATTTGTAACATTGTTGGTGAATTCCCTAACAGGTGCACATCTCATGCCACATTCCTAACATTTTTGGTGATGTTCCTAAGAAGGACATATCTCATGCCACATTTCTAACAGCGGCCACAGTGGTGCAGCAGTTAGCATTATCGCCTCACAGCAAGAGGTTCTCCAGTTCAATTTTCAGCTGGAGCTCCTTCTCTCCGGAGTCTGCATGTCCTCCCTGAAGTTGAGTAAGTTTTAAAGACATGCAGGTAGGTGTGTGTATGTGTATGCTTTCTGTGAAGGTTGGGCACCAGGCTGGTAACTTGACACTGTAAAGACACCACTGCCAATCAGTCTGTGGACCGGTGATCCTCTGTGGCAACCTCTAACTGGAAAAAGCTAAAAGACATTCCTTTTTTAAAAACTGTTTAGAAACATGCAGATTACACACAGATTACACACCTGACAATACTTATCTTCATTGTGGAACAGACATCGTTTAGTATATATTTTATAGAATAATGCGGCTGTACAGCATGCTAGGCAATTGCAAATATTAAGCAGACCTCTTATTATGAGGAGCTTAACCAGAGTTTTAAGCTTAGTCATCTACACTAAGGTCTGTAAAATCAGAAATTTTACTGCAGAGCACACACATAACAATTTGCTTTGTGTTTCAAAACACTAGGAAGTTATGTGTCAGCATGCAAATACTTTTTCAAAACGTGGCTTTCTACCTTACAATAGTTATTTTTTTGTTTTGCAAATTCAGTTTTGTTGTTTGAGATTGTCAATCACTTCATGACCATGAAACAGGAATAAATACTGATTATGTAAGGTCTCTCCAAACACCATTATATTGGGCGACTTCGACTACCCAAACATAGACTGAGAGCATTACTCTAGCTCCAACACTCTAGTCCAAAGGTTCCTAGAATTTATAAACTCAATTGCTATGGAACAACTTGTTACCACTCCCACAAGAGGGGAAAACATACTGGACCTGATCATCACCAACATGGGGACTCTGTGCTCCAGACCAGAAGTGTATCCCTCACTGGTAAGATCAGACCATAAACTAATCTCACTGGATATTCACATCCTGACTCCACCCCCTGCCCAGAAAACCACAGTGAAAAACTTTTCTAAAGCAAATTTCACACTCCTCAAAACCGAGGTGGAATCCTTCAAAGCCCCCAGGCGTGTGGAAAATACGGCCCAGACCGCAGAATCCTTTATAAACGCATTCTATGAACACCTTCAGGAATGCATGGATCATGCAATCCCAAATAAAACCAAGACCCAATCCTCCAAAGGCAGATGTCCTGTCTGGTGGACTCCAGCCATAAACAAACTATACAATAGAAGGAGGAAGCTACTACATGATAGAGAAAAATCCCAAAAAGGGAAGGCATCTCTGATCAATATTAGCAAAAAACTACAGGCACTCATAAAATCGTCTAAGGCCAGCTTTGAGAGAAAAATTGCAGAGAATACTAAGGATAATCACAAGGCTTTCTTTAGGTATGTCAGGAACCTGGGTGGGAATTCCCAGATATGCTCAGAATTAGTCCAAAATGACAAAAAATACACCGAACCCACAGACATTGCCAACATCCTAGCTGACAGGTTCAGCGTAAACTCCCCCCCCACCTCCCCACCAAAACGGCAAATATCTATCCCAGCAGAGTGCTGCCCCCCTGACATCTCAGATGCTCAGGTAAGAGCCCTCTCCAAAGCAAAAAACACAGCATCAATGGGACCAGACGGTGTCCCGGGCTGCGTCCTACATGAACTCCAAGAAGAGCTAAACCCAAACATAAAACTACTGTTCAATCTCAGCCTTACTACAGGATATGTACCCAAAGAGTGGCGTACAGCAACAGTAGTCCCTCTCCACAAAGGTGGTGCCTCAACGGATCCTGGAAACTATCACCCCATAAGCCTGACTAGGTTGGTCTGCAAAGCTATGGAAAGGATCATCATGGACCTCATAAATAAAGATATTGGGGACCTACAGACACTGGATCCTACCCAGTTTGGCTTTGTTAAGGGCAGGTCCTGCCTCTTAAACCTGGTCAATTTCTTTGAAACAGTCACCAAGGCCATTGACGAGGGGAAGGTGGTCCACACAGCCTACCTGGACCTCGCAAAAGCCTTCGATACAATACCCCACTCGGGCATTATAGATAAGCTCACCAGCTTAAATATAAAACCCTATGTCACTAGATGGGTTGCAAACTGGCTCAAGGACAGAACCCACATGGTTAGAATTGCTGGAGCCATGTCAGACTCCAAACCAGTTACAAGTGGCATCCCACAAGGCTCAGTCCTGGGACCTCTCTTGTTCGGTATATATTTCTCGGAGGTACAGGCCAACACGGAAGGACTGTGGCTGACCAAGTTCACAGATGACTGCAAACTGGGCGCCATAATCGACTCTCCAGCCGACACAAGCATCCTCCAAAAGGACCTCATAGAAACAGACAACTGGTGCCAGAGCCATGGCCTCAAGCTAAACGCCAAAAAGTGTATAGTCATCCCCTTTGGCAAAAACAAAGTCCCCACAAATTACCACATAGGTGGTAATCCATTAAGTACAGAAGAAGTAATTAGGGACCTGGGGACCCAAGTTGATAGCAATCTCTCATTTGACAACCACGTGGCCAAAGTGGTTAGAAAAACATTTTATATAGCCCACCTAATCATGAAGGGATTCACATCTAGATCAGGGAAGGTCATCGTGCCTCTTTACTCATCCCTCATCAGGCCCATAATTGAGTACAATGCCCCTTTTGGGATATACCTTACCAGATACCTGCAGCAACTGGAAAAACCCCAAAAGTACCTCACCAAGAGGATCAAAGGGCTCAAACAGATGCCATATGCTGCCCGGTTAAAGAAACTCCAGCTCTACTCAGTGGCATACCGCCTGCTCAGAGGCGATCTGTGCCTGACGTATAAAGCCATGTCCAACCTGGAATTAATGGACATGCTACACCTCAGAAAATCAAAATCCCATCGAGCTACGTGCTCGAGAGACTTGAACCTCAGCAATGAAATAAATAGGACATGCTGGAGGGACAGATTCATAACCCAGAGGCTCCCTTCACTCTGGAATAAAATCCCAGTCCAGGTTAGGCAGAGTCCCTCATTGACTCTCTTCAAGAGGAATCTTGATGAGTGGATGGGAGATCGTAGGTTTACCCCGGGTATCACCTCTGTATCACTGTTAGACAGAGGCACAGTATACTAACCTCGAAAAAGGGCATAGCAAAATTAATTTAAAATGGGTGGCGAAAGCCAAACACACTCTGGCTAGGCTTATAAATGCCCTAGGGCAGATAGCCTAGTATGAACCTATGAACCTATGAACCTATGAACCTAACATCGTCAGTGATGTCCCTAACAGGTGCAAATCTCATTCCACATTCCTGACATTGTTGGTGATGTCCTGAATAGGTGCATATCTCAATCCAAATTTCTAACATTGTCAGTGACTTCGCTAACATGGCTCATCTTACTCCACATTTCTAATATTATCAGTAACATCAATAAAAGGTACAGATCTCATGCAACATTCCTAACATTGTCTGTGATGTCTCTAACAGGTACACATCTCATTCCACATTTCTAACATTGTCACTGATTTCCTCAATAGGTGCAAGTCTCATTCCACATTCCTAACATTGTCTGTGACGTCCCTAACAGGTGCACATGTCATGCCACATTTCTAATATTGTCTGTGACTTTACTAATAGTTGCATATCTCAATCCACATTTCTAACATTGTCTGTGAGTTGCCTAACAGGTGCACATCACATTTCAGATTCCTAACATTGTCAGTGATGCCCCTAACAGGTCCACATCTCATGCCACATTTCTAACATTGTCGATGACATCCCTAACAGGTGCACATCTCATTCAATATTTCTAAAATTGTCAGTGACTTCCCTAACAGGTGCAAATCTCATTCCACATTTCTAAAATTCTCAGTGACTTCCCTAACAATTACCTATCTCATGCCACATTTCTAACATTGTGAGTGGCCTCTCTAACAGGTACATATAGCATTCCACATTCCTAACGTTGTTGATGTCCATAACAGGTGCACATCTCATTCCACATTTCTAACATTGTTGGTGACTTCTGTTACAGGTATGCATCCCATTCCAAATTTCTAACATTTTTGGAGACTTCCCTAATAGGTAAACATCTCATGCCACATTTCTAACATTAGCAGTGACTTCCTTAAAAGCTGCACATCTCATTCCACATTCCTAACATTGTTGGTGATGTCCATAACAGGTACACATCTCATTCCACCTTTCTAACATTGTCAGTGGTTTCCCAAAAAGGGACACACCTCATTCCACATTTTAAACATAGTCAGTGACTTTCCTAACAGGTACACATCTCATGCCACATTTCTAACATTATCAGTGACTTCCCTAACAGGTACATCTCATCCCACATTTTTAAGACCATAGGTGACTTCCCTAACAGGTACACATCTAATTACGCATTCCTAAAATTGTTGGTGAATTTCCAAGCAGGTGCACATCTCATTCCACATTTCTAACATTGTCAATGACTCCCTTAACATGTACAAATCTCATGCCACATTTCTAAAATTGTCAGTGACATCCCTAACAGGTGCACATTTAATTCCATATTCCTAACATTGTCGGGGACTTCCCTAACAGGTGCCTATCTCATTCCACATTTCTAACATTAACAGTGAATTCCCTGACACATACACATCTTGTTCCACATTCCTAGCATTGTAGGTAAATTACTAAACAGGTACAAATCTCAGTCCACATTTCTAACGTTATCAGTGATGTCCTAAAAGGTACACATCTCAAGACAAATTCCTAACATTGCTGGTGACATGCCCAACAGGTGCACATCTCATTCCATATTTCTAATATTGTCAGTGACATCCCTAACAGGTAAACATCTCATGCCACCTTTCTAACATTGTCGGTGACTTCCCTAACAGGTACACATCTCATTCCACATCTCTAACATTGTTGCTGACTTCCCTAACAGGAACACATCTCATGGCACATTTCTAAGATTGTTGACTTCCTTAACAGGTACACATCTCATTCCACATTTCTTACATTGTCTTTGACATCAAAAACAGATACACATCTCATGGCACATTTCTAACATTGTCAGTGACTTCCCTAACAGTTGCACATCTCAAGCCACATTTCTAACATTGTCGATGACTTGCCTAGCAGGTGCACATCTCATTCTACATTTCTAACATTATCAGTGACTTCTCTAACAGGTGCACATCTCATCTACATTTCTAACATTGTCAATGACGTCCCTAACAGGTGCACATCTCATTTGACATTTCTAAAATTGTAAGTGACTTCCCTATCAAGTATAAATCTCATACTACATTTCTAAGATCGTTGGTGACTTCCCTAACAAGTGCACATCTCATTCCACATTCCTAACATTGTTGGTTGCATGCCTAACATGTACTTGTCTCATTCCACAGTTCTAACATTGACAGTGACTTCCCTAACTGGTGCACATCTCATTCCACATTTCTAATATTGTCCGTGACTTTCCTAACATGTATATATCTCATTCCACATTTCTAACACTGTCAGTGACTTCTATAACAGGGCACATCTTATTCCACATTCCTAATATTGTCAGTAACATCGATAAAAGCTACAGATCTCATGCCACATTCCTAACATTGTTTGTGATGTCTCTAACAGGTACACATCTCATTCCACATTTCTAACATTGTCACTGATTTCCCTAACAGGTGCAAGTCTCATTCCACATTCCTAACATTGTCTGTGACATCCCTAACAGGTGCACATGTCATGCCACATTTATAATATTGTCTGTGACTTTACTAACAGTTGCATATCTCAATCCACATTTCTAACATTGTGAGTTGCCTAACAGGTGCACATCACATTTTAGATTCCTAACATTATCAGTGATGCCCCTAACAGGTCCACATCTCATGCCACATTTCTAACATTGTGAGTGGCTTCTCTAACAGGTACACATCATATTCCACATCCCTAACAGGTGCACATCTCATTTAATGTTTCTAAAATTGTCAGTGACTTGCCTAACAGGTGCAAATCTCATTCCACATTTCTAAAATTGTCAGTGACTTCCCCAACAAGTACCTATCTCATGCCACATTTCTTACATTGTGAGTGGCTTCTCTAACAGGTACACATCGCATTCCACATTCCTAACATTGTCAGTGATGTCCATAACAGGTGCACATCTCATTCCACATTTCTAACATTGTTGGTGACTTCTGTTACAGGTATGCATTCCATTCCACATTTCTAACATTTTTGGAGACTTCCCTAATAGGTAAACATCTCATGCCACATTTCTAACATTGGCAGTGACTTCCTTAAAAGCTGCACATCTCATTCCACATTCCTAACATTGTTGGTGATGTCCCTAACATGTGCACATCCCATTCCACAATTCTAAAGTTGTTGGTGACTTCCCAAACAGGTACTCATCTCATTCCAAATTTCTAACATTTTCTGTGACTTCCCTAAAAGGTACACATCTCATGCCACATTTCTGACATTGTCAGTGACTTCCTTAACAGGTGCATATCTCATTCCACATTCTTAACATTGTTGGTGATGTCCATAACAAGTACACATCTCATTCCATATTTTAAACATTCTCAGTGACTTCCCTAGCAGGTGTAAATTTCATTCCACATTTCTAACATTGTAGGTGACGTCCCTAGCAAGTATACATCTCATGTAACATTTCTAACATTGTTGGTGGTTTCCCAAACAGGTGCACATCTCATGCCACATTTCTAACATTATCCGTGACTTCCCTAACAGGTACACATCTCATTCCACATTTGTAACATTGTTGGTGACTTCCCTAACAGGTGCACATCTCATGTCACATTCCTAACATTGTTGGTGATGTCCCTAAGAAGGATACATCTCATGCCACATTTCTAACATTGTCAGTGATGTCCCTAAAAGGTGCACATCTCATTTCACATTTCTAATATTGACGGTAATTTCCCTAACAGGTACACATCTCATGCCACATTTCTAATATTGCCCGTGACTTCCCTAACAGGTATATATCTCATTCCACATTTCTAACACTGTCAGTGACTTCTATAACAGGGCACATCTCATTCCACATTCCTAATATTGTCAGTGACCTCCATAAAATATACAGATCTCATACCACATTCTTAATGTCTGCGATGTCTCTAACAGGTACACATCTCATTCCACATTTCTAACATCACTGATTTCCCTAACAGGTGCACATCTCATTCGACATTCCTAACATTGTCGGTGACATTCCTAACAGGTGCACGTCATACCACATTTCTAATATTGTCTGTGACTTTACTAACAGTTACATATCTCAATCCACATTTCTAACATTGTCTGTGAGTTGCCTAACAGATGCACATCACATTTCAGATTCCTAACATTGTCAGTGATGCCCCTAACAGGTGCACATCTCATGCCACATTTCTAACATTGTCGGTGTCATGCCTAACAGGTGCACATCTCATTCAATATTTCTAAAATTGTCAGTGACTTCCCGAACAGATGCACATCTCATTCCACATTTCTAAAATTGTCATTGACTTCCCTAACAAGTACCTATCTCATGCCACATCAACAGGTACACATCTCATTCCACATTCCTAACATTGTCAGTGATGTCCCTAACAGGTGTACATCTCATTCCACATTTCTAACATTATTCGTGACTGCTGTAACAGGTACACATCTCATTCCACATTCCTAACATTGTCGGTGACATCCCTAACATGTGCACATCTCATTCCACATTTCTAACATTGTTGGTGACTGCTGTAACATGTACGTATCTCATGCCACATTTCTAACATTGTCAGTGACATCCCTAACAAGTGCACATTTAATTCCACATTCCTAACATTGGTAGGGACTTCCCTAACAGGTGCTTATCTCATTCCACATTTCTAACATTATCATTGAATTCCCTGACACATACATATCTTGTTTCATATTCCTAACATTGTAGGTAGATTACTAAACAGGTACAAATCTCAATCCACATTTCTAACATTATCAGTGATGTCCTAACAGGTACACATCTCAAGACACATTCCTAACATTGCCAGTGTCATCCCCAACAGGTGCACATCTCATTCCATATTTCTAATAGTTTCAGTGACATCCCTAACAGGTACACATCTCATACCACCTTTCTAACATTGTCGGTGACTCCCCTAACAGGTACACATCTCATTCCACATCTTTAACATTGTTGCTGACTTCCCTTACAGGAACATATTTCATGGCACATTTCTAACATTGTCAGTGACTTCCTTAACAAGTACACATCTCATTCCACATTTCCTACATTGTCTTTGACATCAGAAACAGGTACACATCTCATGGTATATTTCTAACATTGTCAGTGATTTCCCTAACAGGTGTAAATCTCATTCCACATTCCTAACATTGCTGGTGACATCCTTAAGAGGTGGACATCTCATTCCACATTCCTAACATTGTCAGTGGCTTCTGTAACAGGTACACATCTCATTCCACATTTCTAACATTGTCATAGACTTCTTTAACAGGAAAACATCTCATTCCACATTCCTAACATTGTCGGTAACGTCCCCAACAGGAACATATGTCATTCCACATTTCTAACATTGTCAATGACTGCCCTAATAGGTTCACATCTCATTCCACATTTCTAACATTGTCAGTGACTTCCCTAACATGTGCAAATCTCATTCCACATGTCTAGCATTGTCAGTGACTTCCCTAAACGTTACCCATCTCAAACCACATTTCTAACATTGTCAGTGACTTCTCTAATAGTTGCACATCTCAAGCCACATTTCTAACATTGTTGAAGACTTTCCTAACAGATGCGGATCTCATTTCACATTCCTTACATTGTCGGTTAAATCCCTAACAGGTACACATCTCATTAACATTCCAAACATTGTCAGTGACGTTCCTAACAGGTGCACATCTCATTCAACATTTCTAAAGTTGTAAGTGACTTTCCTAACAAGTACACATCGCATGCTGCATTTCTAAGATTGTCGGTAACTTTCCTAACAAGTGCACATCTCATTCTACATTTCTAACATTGTCAGTTACATTCCTAACATGTACATGCCTCATTCCACAGTTCTAACATTGTCAGTGACTTCCCTAACTGGTGCACATTTCATGCCACATTTCTAACATTGTCAGTGGCTTCTCTAACAGATACACATCTCATTTCAAATTCCTAACATTGTTGGTGATGTCCCTCACATGTGCACATCTCATTCCACAATTCTAACATTGTCGGTGACATCCCTAACAGGTGCACATCTCATTCAATATTTCTAAAATTGTCAGTGACTTCCCTAAAAGGAGCAAATATCATTCCACATTTCTAAAATTGTCAGTGACTTCCCTAATAAGTACCTATCTCATGCCACATTTCTAACATTGTGAGTGGCTTCTCTAACAGGTACACATCGCATTCCACATTCCTAACATTGTCGGTGATGTCCATAACAGGTGCACATCTCATTCCACATTTCTAACATTGTTGGTGACTTCTGTTACAGGTATGCATCCCATTCCACATTTCTAACATTTTTTGGAGACTTCCCTAATAGGTAAACATCTCATGCCACATTTCTAACATTGGCAGTGACTTCATTAAAAGCTGCACATCTCATTCCACATTCCTAACATTGTTGGTAATGTCCATAACAGGTACAAATCTTATTCCACCTTTCTAACATTGTCATTGGTTTCCCAAAAAGGGACACACCTCATTCCACATTTTAAACATAGTCAGTGACTTTCCTAACAGGTACACATCTCATGCCACATTTTTAACATTATCAGTGACTTCCCTAACAGGAACATCTCATCCCACATTTCTAAGACCATAGGTGACTTCCCTAACAGGTACACATCTAATTACGCATTCCTAAAATTGTTGGTGAATTTCCAAGCAGGTGCACATCTCATTCCACATTTCTAACATTGTCAGTGACTCCCTTAACATGTACAAATCTCATTCTACATTTCTAACATTAACAGTGAATTCCCTGACACATACACATCTTGTTCCACATTCCTAACATTGCAGGTAAATTACTAAACAGGTACAAATCTCAGTCCACATTTCTAACATTATCAGTGATGTCCTAAAAGGTACACATCTCAAAACAAATTCCTAACATTGCTGGTGACATGCCCAACAGGTGCACATCTCATTCCATATTTCTAATATTGTCAGTGACATCCCTAACAGGTAAACATCTCATTCCACATCTTTAACATTGTTGCTGAATTCCATAACAGGAGCACATCTCATGGCACATTTCTAAGATTGTTGCTGACTTCCTTAACAGGTACACATCTCATTCCACATTTCTTACATTGTCTTTGGCATCAAAAACAGGTACACATCTCATGGCACATTTCTAACATCGTCAGTGACTTTCCTAACAGTTGCACATCTCAAGGCACATTTCTAACATTGTCAATGACTTGCCTAACAGGTGCACATCTCATTCTACATTTCTAACATTATCAGTGACTTCTCTAACAGGTGCACATCTCATTCTACATTTCTAACATTGTCAATGATGTCCCTAACAGGTGCACATCTCATTCGACATTTCTAAAATTGAAAGTGACTTCCCTAAGAAGTATAAATCTCATGCTACATTTCTATAATTGTTGGTGACTTCCCTAACAAGTGCACATCTCATTCCACAGTTCTAACATTGACAGTGACGTCCCTAACTGGTACTCATCTCATTACAAATTTCTAACATTTTCTGTGACTTCCCTAAAAGGTACACATCTCATGCCACATTTCTAACATTTTCAGTGACTTCCTTAACAGGTGCACATCTCATTCCACATTCTTAACATTGTTGGTGATGTCCATAACAAGTATACATCTCATTCCACATTTTAAACATTCTCAATGAGTTCCCTAGCAGGTGTATATTTCATTCCATATTTCTAACATTGTAGGTGATGTCCCTAGCAGGGACACATCCCATGACACATTTCTAACATTGTCAGTGACTTCCTTAACAGATGCACATCTCATTCCACATTCTTAACATTGTTGGTGATGTCCATAACAAGTATACATCTCATTCCACATTTTAAACATTCTCAGTGACTTCCCTAGCAGGTGTACATTTCATTCCACATTTCTAACATTGTAGGTGACGTCCCCAGCAGGTACACATCTCATGTAACATTTCTAACATAGTCAGTGGTTTCCCAAACAGGTACACATCTCATGCCACATTTCTAACATTATCCGTGACTTCCCTTACAGGTACACATCTCATTCCACATTTGTAACATTGTTGGTGACTTCCCTAATAGGTGCACATCTCATGTCACATTCCTAACATTTTTGGTGATGTCCCTAAGAAGGACACATCTCTTGCCACATTTCTAACATTGTCAGTGATGTCCCTAACAGGTGCAAATCTCATTCCACATTTCTAACACTGTTGGTGACATCCATAACAGGTATACATCTCATGCCACATTTCTAACAATGTCAGTGACTTCCCTAACAGGTGGAAATCTTGATCCACATTCCTAACATTGATGGATAATTCCATAAGAGGTGCACATCGCATTCACATTCTGAACATTGTCGGTGATGTCCCTAACAGGTATATATCTCATTCCACATTTCTAACATTGTCATTGACTTCCTTAACAGGAACACATCTCATTCTACATTCCTAATGTTGTCGTAACTTCCCCAACAGGTGCACATCTCATTCCACAATCCTAACATTATCAATGACATCCCTAACAGGTACACATCTCATTCCACATTTCTAACATTGCCAGTGACTTCTCTAACAGTTGCACATCTTAAGCCACATTTCTAACATTGTCGGTGACTTGCCTTATTAGTGCACATCTAATTCTACATTTCTAACATTGACGGTGACTTCCTTAACAGGTGCACAACTTATTCTACATTTCTAACATTATCAATGACTTCCCTAACAGGTGCAGATCTCATTGCACATTTCTTACATTCTCGTTGACTTCCCTAACAGGTACACATCACATTCACATTCTGAACATTATCAGTGACGTCCCTAACAGGTGCACATCTCATTCGACATTTCTAAAATTGTCAGTGACTTCCCTAACAAGTACACATCTCATGCTACATTTCTAAGATTGTCGGTGACTTCCCTAACAAGTGCACATCTCATTCCACATTCCTAATATTGTTTGTGATGCCCTGAATAGGTGCATATCTCAATCCTCATTTTTAACATTACCAGTGACTTCCCTAACAGGTAGACATCTCACTCCACATTCCTAATATTGTGGCTTCCTTAACAGGAATATATCTCTTCCCACATACCTAACATTGTCAGTGACTTCCCTAACAAGTACACATCTCATGCCATATTTCTAACATTGTTAGTGACGTCCCTAACAGGTACATATCTCATTAAACATTTGTAACATTGTCAGTGCCTTCCATAAGAGGTGCATATCTCATTCCACATTCCTAACATTTTCAGTGACTTCTCTAAAAGGTGCACATCTCATTTCACATTTCTAACAATGTCAGTAACTTCCATAACAGGTGTATATCTCATTCCACATTCCTAATATTGTCAGTGGCTTCATAAACAGGTGAATATCTCATTCCACATTCCTAATATTATTGGTGACTTCCTAACATGAAGACATCTCATTCCACATTCCTAACATTGTCGGTGACTTCCGTTCCGTAACAGGTCCACATCTCAATCCTTATTTCTAACATTGTCTGTGAGTTCCCTAATAGGTGCACATCTCATTCCATATTCCTAACATTGCCGATGACATCTATAACAGGTGCACATCTCATTTCACATTCCAAACATTGTCAGTGATGTCAGTAACAGGTAAATATCTCATGCCACATTTCTAACATTGTCAGTGACTTCTCTAAGAGGTGTACATCTCATTCCACTTTAATAACATTGTCAGTAATGTCCCTAACAGCTGCACATCTCGTGCCACATTTCTAATATTGTTGGTGACTTCCCAAACAGGTGCACATCTCAATTCACATTTCTAACATTCTCTGTGACATCTCTAACAGGTGCACATTTCATTCCACATTTGTAATATTGTCAGGGACTTCCCTAACATGCACATCCTATTCCACATTTCTAACATTGTCTGAGACTTCCCTAACAGCTGCACATCTCATTCCACATTCCTAAGATTGTCGGTGACTTCCCTACCAGGTGCAGATCTCATTCCACATTTCTAACATCATCAGTGATTTCTGTAACAGGTATATATCTCATTCCACATTCCTAATATTGTCAATGATGTCCCTAACAGATGCAAATCTCAATCCACATTTCTAACATTGTCTGTGAGTTCTCTAACAGGTACACATCTCATACCACATTCCTATCATTGTATGTGACTTCCCTAACAGGTGCACATCTCATGCCACATTTCTAACATTGTCATTGACTTCACTAACAGGTGCATATCTCATTCCACATTTCTAAAATTGTCAGTGATGTCCCTAACAGGTACACATCTCATGCCACATTTCTAATATTGTTGGTTATTTCCCTAACTGGTGCACATCTCATGCCACCTTTCTAACATGCTCGGTGACTTCCCTAACAGGTACCCCTCTCATTCCTCATTCCTAACATTGTTGGTGGCTTCTCTAACAGGTACATATATTATTCCACATTTTTATCATTCTAAGTGATGTCCACAACAGGTACTCATCTCATTCCACATGTCTAACATTCTCAGTGATGTCCCAAATAAGTATATATCTCATTCCACATTCCTAACATTGTCGGTGGTTTCCCTAACAGGTGCACAATAATGCCACATTTCTAGCATTGTCAGTGATTTCCCTAACAGGTACATATCTCTTTCTACATTCCTAACATTGTTGGTGGTTTCCCTAACAAGTGCATATCTCATACCACATTTCTAACATTGTTGGTGACTTCCCTAACAGGTGCACATCTCATTCCACATTCCTAACCTTGTCGGTGACTACCCTAACAGGTGCAGATCTCATACCACATTTTTAACATTGTTGGTGACTTCCCTAACAGGTGCACATCTCATTCCACATTCCTAACCTTGTCAGTGACTACCCTAACAGGGGCAGATCTCATTCCACATTTCTAACATTGTCAGTGTCATCCCTAAAAGGTGCAAATCTCATGCCACGTTTCTAATTTTGTTATTGATGTCCCTAACAGATGCACATTTGAATCCACATTTCTAATATTGTCGGTGGCTTCCCTAACAGGTACACATCTCATTCCACCTTCCTAACATTGTCGGTGACTACCATCATACTAGGTGACTTCAACTACCCTAATATAGACTGGGAACACTACTCAAGCCCGAACACTCTAACCCAAAGATTCCTGGAGTTCATAAACTCAAATGCCATGGAACAACTAGTCACCATCCCCACAAGAGGTGAAAACATACTTGATCTCATCATCACAAACATGGGATCAAAATGTTCAACACCGGAAGTATACCCCTCACTGGTGAGATCAGATCATAAACTAATCTCGCTGGAGGTCCTCATCCCGCCCCACCTGAAAAAAAAGACCACAGTGAAAAACTTCTCAAAAGCCGATTTCACACTTCTAAAACTAGTGTGGTCTCCTTTAAGGCCCTTGAGCCAGTGGTAAACATTACTCAAACCGCTGAATCACTTACAAATGCCTTCTACCAGCACCTACAGGACTGCATGGATCAGGCAATCCCAAACAAAACTAAGACTCTCTGTACCAAAGGCAAGCGTCCAGTCTGGTGGACCCCAGCCATAAACAAGCTCTACAACAAAGGAGGAAGCTACTACAAGATAGAGCAAAATCCTTGAAAGGTAAGACGCCTTTGATCATTATAAGTAAAAACTAAGAGCTCTCATAAAATCATCCAAAGCAAATTTTGAGAAAAATCGCCAAGGACTCTAAAGACAATCATAAGGCCTTCTTTAGCTATGTTAGAAACCTAGGAGGAAACTCCCAGATATGCTCAGAATTAGTTCAAAATGATGTGAAAATTACTGAACCTACACACATTGCTAACATACTGGCTGACAGGTTCAGTGCAAACTTCTCCCCCTCCCCCAAAGGAGAGATATCTATTCCAGAGGATTGTAGCCCCCAAACATCTCCAACGCCCAGGTGAGAACTGCCCTCACTAAGGCAAAAACACAGCATCCATGGGACGGATGGTGTCCCGGCTGTGTGCTTCATGAACTCAACGAGGAATTAAACCCACAGTTAGGACAGCTGTTTAATCTTAGCCACACCTCAGGATCGTGCCCAAGGGTGGCGCCGCGGACTGGTCCCACTTCATAAGGGCGGTGCCTCCACAGACCCTGGAAATTACTGCCCCATTAGCTTGACAAGCCTTATCTGCAAAGCCATGGAGAGGATCATAATGGAACTCATAAATAAAGACATAGGGAACTTGCAGACTTTGGATCCAACCCAGTTTGGCTTTGTCAAAGGCAGATCCTGCCTCTTAAACTTGGTTGACTTTTTCGAGACAGTCACCAAGGCCATTGATGAGGAAAGGCAGTCCATACAGCCTACCTCGACCTGGCAAAGGCCTTGACACAATACCACACTCAGGTATAATCGAAAAACTCATCAGCTTGAATGTAAACCCATACATCACAAGATGGGTTGCAAACTGGCTAAGTGACAGAACCCACAGGGTCAGAGTTGCTGGAGCCATGTCAGACTCAAAGCCTGTCACAAGTGGTGTCCCACAGGGCTCAGTCCTGGGTCCACTCTTCGGCATCTACTTTTCTGAAGTACAAGCAAACACAGGAGGGTTATGGCTGACAAAGTTTGCAGATGACTGCAAACTGGGCCATAGTCGAAAACACATCTGACACAGGTATCCTCCAGAAGGGCCTCACAGAAACGGATAACTGGTGCCAGAGCCATGGCCTGAAGTTAAACGCCAAAAAATGCATAGTCATACCCTACGGGAAAAACAAGGTTACCCCTAGCTACCATATAGATGGCAATCCACTGAGCACAGAAAAAGTCATCAGGGATCTGGGGACCCAAGTTGACAGTAGGCCTTCGTTTGACACTCATGTTGCTAAAGTAGTTAGGAAAACCTTCTATATCGCCCACCTGATCATGAAGGGATTCACATCTAGATCAAGGAGGTCATCGTCCCCTGTACTCATCACTCATTAGACCTATGATTGAGTACAATGCCCGTTCGAATGTATCTGACCAGACACCTGATGCAGCTTGAAAGGCCCCAAAGTTCCTCACCAAAAGGATAAAGGGTCTCAAAAATATGTCTTATGCTGCCCGACTGAAAGAACTCCAGCTCTATTCAGTCTCATACCGCTTGCTCAGAGGTGACCTGTGCCTGACATATAAGGCCATGTCAAACCCAGATTTGATGAATATGCTTCACCTCAAAAATCTAGATCCCTCAGAACCACAAGGCGGAGACTTAAACCTTGACACGGTTATAAATAGAACGTGCTGGAGGGACAGATTCATCACCCAGAGACTCCCTATGCTGTGGAACAAAATCCCGGTACATGTGAGGCAGAGCACCTCGCTGGCCTTGTTCAAGAGGAATCTTGACCAATGGATGGGAGATCGCAGATATACCCCAGGGATTACTTCAGTGTCACTGCTTGACAGAGGCACAGAAAAATGATAGGCATAGTTTTTATTCAAACTAAAGGGGTGGCGAAAGCCACATAACTATGGGCTAGGCTTATAAATGCCCTTGGGCAGATAGCCTAGTATGAACCTATGAACCTCTGAACCTATGAACAGGTCCACATCTCAATCCTTATTTCTAACATTGTCTGTGAGTTCCCTAATAGGTGCACATCTCATTCCATATTCCTAACATTGCCGATGACATCTATAACAGGTGCACATCTCATTTCACATTCCAAACATTGTCAGTGATGTCAGTAACAGGTAAATATCTCATGCCACATTTCTAACATTGTCAGTGACTTCTCTAAGAGGTGTACATCTCATTCCACTTTAATAACATTGTCAGTAATGTCCCTAACAGCTGCACATCTCGTGCCACATTTCTAATATTGTTGGTGACTTCCCAAACAGGTGCACATCTCAATTCACATTTCTAACATTCTCTGTGACATCTCTAACAGGTGCACATTTCATTCCACATTTGTAATATTGTCAGGGATTTCCCTAACATGCACATCCTATTCCACATTTCTAACATTGTCTGAGACTTCCCTAACAGGTACACATCTCATTCTACATTGCTAACATTGTTGGTGATTTGTCTAACAGGTACACATCTCATTCCACATTGCTAACATTGTTGGTGATATCTCTAACATGTGCACATTTCATTCCACATTTGTAATATTGTCAGGGACTTCCCTAACATGCACATCCTATTCCACATTTCTAACATTGTCTGAGACTTCCCTAACAGGTGCACATCTCATTCCACATTCCTAAGATTGTCAGTGACTTCCCTACCAGGTGCAGATCTCATTCCACATTTCTAACATCATCAGTGATTTCTGTAACAGGTATATATCTCATTCCACATTCCTAATATTGTCAATGATGTCCCTAACAGATGCAAATCTCAATCCACATTTCTAACATTGTCTGTGAGTTCTCTAACAGGTACACATCTCATACCACATTCCTATCATTGTATGTGACTTCCCTAACAGGTGCACATCTCATGCCACATTTCTAACATTGTCATTGACTTCACTAACAGGTGCATATCTCATTCCACATTCCTATTATTGTCGGTAACTTCCCTAACAGGTACACATCACATGCCACATTTCTGACATTGTTAGTGGCTTCCCTAACAGGTGCATATCTCCTTCCATGTTTCTAACTTTGTTGATGACTTGCCTAACAGGTGCTCAACTCATTCCACATTTCTAATATTGTCTGTGAGTTCCCTAACAGGTGCACATCTCATTCCACATTCCTAACATTGTCAATGACTTCCCAAACAGGTATACATCTCATTCCACATTCCTAACATTGTCGGTGATTTCCATAACAGGTACACATCTCATTCCACATTCCTATCATTATCGGTGAAATCCGTAACAGGTACACATCTTATTCCACATTTCTAGCATTGTGAGTGAAGCCCTTAACAGGTGTATATCTCATTCCACATTCCTAGCATTGCCAGTGGTTTCCCAAACAAGTGCACATCTCAGGACACATTTCTAACATTGTCTGTGACTTCCCTAAGAGGTACACATCTCATTCCACATTCCTAACATTGGCGGTAATTTCCCTAACAGGTGAACATCTCATGACACATTTCTAGTATTTTTGGTGAATTCCCTAACATGTACACATCTCATTCCAAATTCGTAACATTGTCGATGACTACCCTAACAGGTACACATCTCATGACGTATTTCTAACATTTTCAGTGATGTCCCTAAAAAGTTCACATCTAATTCCGCATTTCTAACATTGTCAGTGACTTCCCAAACAGGTGCACATCTCATTCCAGATTTGTAATATTTCAGTGACTTCCATAACACGTGCATATCTCATTCCACATTCCCAACATTGTCAGTGATGTCCCTAGCAGGTGCACATTTCATGCCACATTTATAATATTGTTGGTGACTTCCATAACAGGCGTATATCTCATTCCACATTCCTAATATTGTTGGTGACTTCCCTAGCAGGTGCACATCTCATTCCACATTTCTGACATTGTGGCTGATGTGACTAACAGGTACACATCTCATGCCATATTTCTAACATTGTCTGTGATTTCCCCTAAGAGATGCACATATCATTGCACATTACTAAACTTGATGGTGATGTCGCTAACAGGTACACATCTCATTCCAAATTTCTAACATTGTCAGTGATGTCCCTCACAGGTACATATCTCAGGCCACATATCTAATATTGTCAACATTTCTAAAATTGTCAGTGACTTCCCTAACATGTACATGTCTCATTCCACATTCCTAACATTGTCGCTGAATTGCCTAACATGTGCACATCTCATTCCACATTCCTAATATTGTTGGTGACTTCCCTAACAAGTGCACATCTCATTCAACATTTCCAACATTGTCGGTGACTTCCCTAACAGGTGCATATCTCATGCCACATTTCTAACAAGGTCAGTGACTTCCATAACAGGAGTATATCTCATTCGACATTCCTAATATTGCCAGTGGCTTCCCTAACAGGTGTATATCTAATTCCACATTCCTAACATTTTCAGTGACTTCCCTAAAAGGTGCGCATCTCATTTCACATTTCTAACAATGTAAGTAACTTCCATAACAGGTGTATATCTCATTCCACATTCCTAATATTGTCAGTGGCTTCCAAAACAGGTGAATATCTCATTCCACATTCCTAATATTATTGGTGACTTCCTAACACAAACACATCTCATTCCACATTCCTAACATTGTCAGTGTCATCCCTAAAAGGCGCAAACCTCATGCCACATTTCTAATTTTGTTATTGATGTCCCTAACAGATGCACATCTGAATCCACATATCTAATATTGTCGGTGGCTTCCCTAACAGGTACACATCTCATTCCACCTTCCTAACATTGTCGGTGACTTCCGTTCCATAACAGGTCCACATCTCAATCCTTATTTCTAACATTGTCTGTGAGTTCCCTAATAGGTGCACATCTCATTCCATATTCCTAACATTGTCGATGACATCTATAACAGGTGCACATCTCATTTCACATTCCAAACATTGTCAGTGATGTCAGTAACAGGTAAACATCTCATGCCACATTTCTAACATTGTCAGTGACTTCTCTAAGAGGTGTACATCTCATTCCACATTAATAACATTGCAGTAATTTCCCTAACAGCTGCACTTCCCGTGCCACATTTCTAATATTGTTGGTGACTTCGCAAACAGGTGCACATCTCAATTCACATTTCTAACATTCTCTGTGACATCTCTAACAGGTGCAAATTTCATTCCACATTTGTAATATTGTCAGGGACTTCCCTAACATGCACATCCTATTCCACATTTCTAACATTGTCTGAGACTTCCCTAACAGGTGCACATCTCATTCCACATTCCTAAGATTGTCAGTGACTTCCCTACCAGGTGCAGATCTCATTCCACATTTCTAACATCATCAGTGATTTCTGTAACAGGTATATATCTCATTCCACATTCCTAATATTGTCATTGATGTCCCTAACAGATGCAAATCTCAATCCACATTTTTAACATTGTCTGTGAGTTTTCTAACAGGTACACATCTCATACCACATTCCTATCATTGTATGTGACTTCCCTAACAGGTGCACATCTCATGCCACATTTCTAACATTGTCATTGACTTCACTAACAGGTGCATATCTCATTCCACATTTCTAAAATTGTCAGTGAAGTCCCTAACAGGTATACATCTCATGCCACATTTCTAATATTGTTGGTTATTTCCCTAACTGGTGCACATCTCATGCCACCTTTCTAACATGCTCGGTGACTTCCCTAACAGGTACCCCTCTCATTCCTCATTCCTAACATTGTTGGTGGCTTCTCTAACAGGTACATATATTATTCCACATTTTTATCATTCTCAGTGATGTCCACAACAGGTACTCATCTCATTCCACATGTCTAACATTCTCAGTGACGTCCCAAACAAGTATATATCTCATTCCACATTCCTAACCTTGTCAGTGACTACCCTAACAGGTGCAGATCTCATTCCACATTTCTAACATTGTCAGTGACTTCCATAACAGGTGTATATCTCATTCCACATTCCTAACCTTGTCGGTGACTACCCTAACAGGTGCAGATCTCATTCCACATTTCTAACATTGTTAGTGACTTCCATAACAGGTGTATATCTCATTCCACATTCCTATTATTGTTGGTGACTTCCCTAACAGGTACACATCACATGCCACATTTCTGACATTGTTAGTGGCTTCCCTAACAGGTGCATATCTCCTTCCATGTTTCTAACTTTGTTGATGACTTGCCTAACAGGTGCTCAACTCATTCCACATTTCTAATATTGTCTGTGAGTTCCCTAACAGGTGCACATCTCATTCCACATTCCTAACATTGTCAATGACTTCCCAAACAGGTATACATCTCATTCCACATTCCTAACATTGTCGGTGATTTCCATAACAGGTACACATCTCATTCCACATTCCTGTCATTATCTGTGAAATCCATAACAGGTACACATCTTATTCCACATTTCTAGCATTGTCAGTGAAGCCCTTAACAGGTGTATATCTCATTCCACATTCCTAACATTGTCAGTGGTTTCCCAAACAAGTGCACATCTCAGGACGCATTTCTAACATTGTCTGTGACTTCCCTAAGAGGTACACATCTCATTCCACATTCCTAACATTGGCGGTGATTTCCCTAACAGGTGCACATCTCATGACACATTTCTAGTATTTTCGGTGAATTCCCTAACACGTACACATCTCATTCCAAATTTGTAACATTGTCGATGACTTCCCTAACAGGTACACATCTCATGACGTATTTCTAACATTTTCAGTGATGTCCCTAAAAAGTTCACATCTAATTCCGCATTTCTAACATTGTCAGTGACTTCCCAAACAGGTGCACATCTCATTCCAAATTTGTAATATTTCAGTGACTTCCATAACACGTGCATATCTCATTCCACATTCCCAACATTGTCAGTGATGTCCCTAGCAGGTGCACATTTCATGCCACATTTATAATATTGTTGGTGACTTCCATAACAGGCGTATATCTCATTCCACATTCCTAATATTGTCGGTGACTTCCCTAACAGGTGCACATCTCATTCCACATTTCTGACATTGTGGCTGATATGCCTAACAGGTACACATCTCATGCCATATTTCTAACATTGTCTGTGATTTCCCTAAGAGATGCACATATCATTGCACATTACTAAACTTGATGGTGATGTCGCTAACAGGTACACATCTCATTCCAAATTTCTAACATTGTCAGTGATGTCCCTCACAGGTACATATCTCAGGCCACATATCTAATATTGTCAGTGACTTGTAATAATAGGTGTATATCTCATTCCACATTTCTAACATTATCGCTGAATTGCCTAACATGTGCACATCTTATTCCTCATTCCTAATATTTTTGGTGACTTCCCTAACAAGTGCACATCTCATTCCACATTTCCAACATTGTCGGTGACTTCCCTAACAGGTGCATATCTCATGCCACATTTCTAACAAGGTCAGTGACTTCCATAACAGGAGTATATCTCATTCCACATTCCTAATATTGCCAGGGGCTTCCCTAACAGGTGTATATCTAATTTCACATTCCTAATATTGTCTGTGACTTCCCAGAAAGGGACACATCTCATTCCACATTTTTAAGATTGTTGGTGACATCCATAACAGATGCACTCCTCAATCCACATTTCTAACATTGTCTGTGAGTTCCCTAATAGTTGCACATCTCATTCCACATTCCTAACATTGTTGATAACATCCATAACAGGTGTATATCTCATTCCACATTCCTAACATTGTCGGTGATGTCTCTAACAGGTACACATCTCATGCCACATTTCTAACATTGTCAGTGACTTCTTTAACAGGTGCATATCTCATTCCACATTCCTAACATTGTCAGTGATATACCTAACAGGTGGACATCTCATGTCACATTTTTAATATTGTCGGTGACTTCCCAAACAGGTGCACATCACAATACACATTTCTAACATTGTCTGATGTCTCTAACAGGTGCAGATCTCATTCCCCATTTCGAACATTGTTTGTGACTTCCCTAACAGGTGCACATCTCATTCCACATTTCTACCATTGTCAGTGACTTCCATAACAGGTGCACATCTCATTCCACATTCCTAACATTGTCAGTGATATGCCTAACAGGTGGACATCTCATGTCACATTTTTAATATTGTCGGTGACTTCCCAAACAGGTGCACATCACAATACACATTTCTAACATTGTCTGTGATGTCTCTAACAGGTGCAGATCTCATTCCCCATTTCGAACATTGTTTGTGACTTCCCTAACAGGTGCACATCTCATTCCACATTTCTACCATTGTCAGTCACTTCCCTAACAGGTACACATCTCATTCCACATTCCTAACATTGTCAATGATGTCCCTAACAGATGCAAATCTCAATCCACATTTCTAACATTGTCTGTGAGTTCCCTAATAGGTACACATTGCAGTCCACATTCCTAATATTTTTGGTGGCTTCTTTAACAGGTGTATATCTCATTCCACATGCTGGTATTGTCAGTGACTTTCTTTACAAGTACATATCTCATGACACATGTCTAACATTGTCAGTGATGTCCCTAACAGGTACACATCTCATTAAAAATTTGTAACATTGTCAGTGACTTCCCTAAGAGGTGCATATCTCATTCCACACTCCTGACATTTTCAGTGACTCCCCTAACAGGTGCACATCTCATTCCAAATTTCTAACAATGTCAGTGACGTCCATAGCAGGTGTATATCTCATTCCACATTCCTAATATTGTCATTGGCTTCCCTAACAGGTGTTTATCTCATTCCACATTCCTAATATTGTTGGTGACTTCCCTAACAAGGCTATATCTCATTCCACATTCCTAACATTGTCGGTGTCATTCCTAAAAGGTGCAAATCTCATGGCACATTTCTAATATTGATGTTGACTTCCCTAACAGATGCATATCTCAGTCCACATTTCTAATATTGTCAGTGAATTCCCTAAAAGGTACACATCTCATTCCACCTTCCTAACATTGTCGGTGATGTCCGTAATTGGTGCACATCTGAATCCACATTTCTAACATTGTCTGTGAGTTCCCTAATAGCTGCACATCTCATTCCACATTCCTAACATTGTCAGTGACTTCCCTAACAGGTACAGATTTAATTCCAGATTTCTAACATTGTCAGTGACTTCCCTAACAAGGGCACATCTCATTCCACATTTCTAACATTGTTAGTGACTTCCCTAACAGGTACACATCTCATACCACATTCCAAACATTGTTGGTGATGTCCCTAACAGTTGCATATCTCATTCCACATTTCTAACATTGTCAGTGACATCCCTAATAGAGACACATCTCATACCACATTCCTAACATTGTTGGTGATGTCCCTAACAGTTGTACATCTCATTCCACATTTCTAATATTGTCAGTGACTTCCCTAACAGGTACATGTCTCATTCCTATTGTCGCTGACGTCCCAGACAGGTGCACATCTCAATCCACATTTCTAACATTGTCTGTGAGTTCTCTAACAGGTACACATCTCATTCCACATTTCTAACATTGTCAGTGATGTCCCTCACAGATACATATCTCAGGCCACATTTCTAATATGGTTAGTGACTTCCATAAAAGGTGTATATCTCATTCCACATTCCTAACATTGTTGCTAACTTCCCTAACAGGCACACATCTCATTCTGCATTCCTAACATTGTTGGTAACTTCCCTAACAGGTGCATATCTCATTCCACATTTCTAACAAGGTCAGTGACTTCCATAATAGGGGTATATCTCATTCCACATTCCTAATATTGTCAGTGGCATCCCTAACAGGTGTATATCTGATTCCACATTCCTAATATTGTCGGTGACTTTCCAAAAAGGGACACATCTCATTCCACATTCCAAACATTGTTGGTGACGTCCGCAACAGGAGCACATCTCAATCCAAATTTCTAGCATTGTCTTTGAGTTCCCTAATAGGTGCTCATCTCATTTCCACATTGATAACATTACCGGTGACATCCATAACAGGTGCACATCTCATTCCACATTTCCACCATTGTCAGTGACTTCCATAACAGGTATATATATCATTCCACATTCCTAATATTGTTGGTGGCCTCCTTAACAGGTGTATATCTCATTCTGCATTCCTAATATGATCAGCGACTTCCCTAACAGGTACACATCTCATTCCACATTCCTAACACTGTCAATGATGTCCCTTACAGATGCAAATCTCAATCCACATTTCTAACATTGTCTGTGAGTTCCTTAACAGGTGCACATCACATTCCGCAACATTTTCAGTGACTTCCCTTACAAGTACACATCTCATGCCACATTTCTACCATTGTCAGTGACGTCCCTAACAGGTACACATCTCTTTAAACATTTGTAAAATTGTCAGTGACTTCCCTAAGAGGTGCATATCTCATTCCACATTCCTAACATTTTCAGTGACTCCCCTAACAGCTGCACATCTCATTCCACATTTCTAACAATTTCAGTGACTTTCATAACAGGTTTATATCTCATTCCACATTTCTAATATTGTCAGTGGCTTCATTAACAGGGACACATCTCATTCGACGTTCCTAACATTGTTGGTGTCATCCCTACAAGGTGCAAATCTCATGCCACATTTCTAATATTGTTGTTGACTTTTCTAACAGATGCACATCTGAATCCACATTTCTAATATTGTCGGTGACTTCCCTAACAGGTACACATCGCATTCCACCCTCCCAGCATTGTCGGTGATGTCCGTAGCAGGTACACATCTCATTCCACATTCCTAACATTGTCAGTGACTTCCCTAACAGGTACACATCCCTTACCAGATTCCTAACATTGTCTGTGATGTCCCTAACCATTGCACATCTCATTCCACATTTCTAACATTGCCAGTGACTTTCCTAATAGGTAAACATCTCATACCACATTCCTAACATTGTCGGTGATTATCCTAACAGGTGTACATCTCATTCCACATTCCTAACATTGTCGGTGATTATCCTAACAGGTGTACATCTCATTCCACATTTCTAATACTGTCAGTGACTTCCCTAACAGGTACACATCTCATTCCACTTTCCTAACATTGTCAGTGATGTCCCCCACAGGTGCACATCTCAATTCACATTTCTAACATTGTCTGTGAGTTCCCTAACAGGTGCACGTCTCATTCCACATGCCTAACATTGTCAGTGACTTCCCTAATAAGTGCACATCTCATTCCACATTCCTAATGTTGTCAGTGACATCCATAACAAGTGCACGTCTCATTCCACATGCCTAACATTGTCAGTGACTTCCCTAATAAGTGCACATCTCATTCCACATTCCTAATGTTGTCAGTGACATCCATAACAGGTGCACATCTCATTCCATATTCCTAACATTGTTGGTGAGGTCCCTAACATGTACACACCTCATGCCACATTTCTACCATTGTTGGTGACTTCCCTAACAGGTACACATCTTATTCCATGTCTAACATTGTCGGTGACTTCCCTAACAGGTGCACATCTCATTCCACATTCCTAACATTGCCGGTGAAGTCCCTAACAGGTGCACATCTCATTCCACATTCCTAACATTGTTAGTAATGTCCCTAACAGGTGCACTTCTCATGCCACATTTCTAATATTGTCGGTAACTTCCCAAACAGATGAGCATCTCAATCCACATTTCCAACATTGTCTGTGAGTTCCCTAACAGCTATATATCTCAATACATATTCCTAACATTTTTGGTGATGCCACTAACAAGTAAACATCTCATTCCACATTTCTAACATTTTTGGTAACTTACCTAACAGGTACACATCTCATACCACATTCCAAACATTGTCGGAGATGTCCCTAACAGTTGCACATTTCATTCCATATTTTTAACATTGTCAGTAACTTCCCTAATAGGTACACATCTCATACAACATTCCTAATATCGCAGGTGATGTCCCTAACAGTTGTACATCTCATTCCACATTCCTAACATTGTTGGTGATGTCCCTAACAGGTGCACGTCTCATTCCTCATTTCTAACATTGTCAGTGATGTCCCTAACAGGTGCACATCTCATTCCACATTCCTAGCATTGTTGGTGATGTACCTAACAGGTACACATCTCATTCCACATGTCTTGCATTGCCAGTGATGTCCTAACAGGTACACATCTCATGCTACATTTCTAACATTGCCTGTGACTTCGCTAACATGTACATATCTCCTTCCTCATTTCTAAAATTGCCAGTGATGTACCTATCAGATACAAATCTCATGCCAGATTCCTAACATTGTCGGGACGTCCCTAACATGCACATCTCATTCCACATTTCCAACATTGTCAGTGACTTCCCTGACAGTTACACATTTCATTCCACATTTCCAAAATTGTTAGTCACTTCCCTAACACATGAACATCTCATTCCACATGTCTAACATTTTCAGTGACTTCCCTAACAGGTACCACTCTCATGCCATATTTCTAACATTGTCAGTGGCTTTCCTAACAGGTACACATCTCATTCCACATTCCTGGCTTTGTCTGTGACGTCCTTAACAGGTAAAAATCCCATTCCACATTCCTAACATTGTCGGTGACATCCCTAACAGATGCACATCTCATTCCACATTCCTAACATTGTTGGTGACTTTCCTCACAGGTGCATATCTCATTCCACATTACTAAAAGTGTTGGTGATGTCCCTAACAGGTGCACATCTCATTCCACATTCCTAACATTGTCAGTGACTTCCCTAACAGGTGCAGATCTCATTCCACATTTCTAACATTGTCGATGACTTTCATAACAGGTGTATATCTCATTCCACATTCCTAATATTATCAGTGGTTTCTTAAAAGGTTTATATCTCATTTCACATTCCTAATATTGTCGGTGACTTCCCTAACAGGTACACATCTCATTCCACATTTTTAATATTGTCTCTGAGTTACCTAACAGGTACACATCTCATTCTACATTTTTAATATTGTCTGTGAGTTACCTAACAGGTGCACATCTCATTCCACATTCCTAACATTGTCAGTGACTTCCCTAACAGATAAACATCTCATTGCACATTCCTAACATTGTTGGTGACTTCCATAACAGGTGCACATCTCATTTCACATTCCTATCATTATCTGTGAAATCCATAACAGGTACACATCTCATTCTACATTCCTAACATTGTCGGTGGTTTCCCAAACAAGTGGACATCTCAGACCACATTTCTGACATTGGTGGTGACTTCCCTAACAGGTACACATCTCACTCCACATTCCTAACATTGTCGGTGATTTCCCTAACAGGTGCACATCTCATTTCACATTCCTAACATTGTCTGTGACGTTCCTAAAAGGTACACATCTCATGCCACATTTCTAAAATTGTCAGTGACATCCCTAAAATGTTCACATCTCATGTCATACTTCTAATATTGTCAGTGACTTCCCAAACAGGTGCACATCTCAATCCACATTTCTAACATTGTCTGTGATATCTTTAGCAGGTGCAGATCTCATTCCACATTTCTAAAATTGTCAGTGACTTCCCTAACATGTACATGTCTCATTCACATTTCTGACATTGTCAGTGACTTCCCTAAGAGGGGCACATCTCATACCCCATTCCTAACATTGTCGGTGATGTCCCTAACAGTTGCACATCTCATTCCACATTTCTAACAATGTCAGTGACTTCCCTAATAGGTAAACATCTCATACCACATTTCTAACATTGTTGGTGATGTCCCTAACAGGTGTACATCTCATTCCACATTTCTAATACTGTCAGTGACTTCCCTAACAGGTACACATCTCATTCCACATGCCAAACATTGTCAGTGACTTCCCTAATAAGTGCACATCTCATTCCACATTCCTAACATTGTCAGTGACATACATAGCAGGTGCACATCTCATTCTACATTCCTAACCTTGTCAGTGATGTCCCTAACACGTACACACCTCATGCCACATTTCTAACATTGTTGGTGACTTCCCTAACATGTACACATATTATTCCACGTCTAACATTGTTGGTGACTTCCCTAATAGATACACATCTCATTCCACATTTCTAACATTGTCGGTGACTTCCCTAACAGGTGCACATCTCATTCCACATTCCTAACATTGCCGGTGACGTTCTAACAGGTACCCATCACATGCCACATTTCTGACATTGCTAATGGCTTCCCTAACAGTGCATATCTCCTTTTACATTTATAACTTTGTCGATGACTACCCTAACAGGTGCAAATCTCATTCCACATTTTTAATATTGTCTGTTAGTTAACTAACAGATACACATCTCCTTCCACATTCCTAACATTGTCGGTGACTTCCATAACAGGCACACATCTCATTCCGCATTCCTATCATTATCTGTGAAATCCATAACAGGTACACATCTCATTCTACATTCCTAACATTGTCGGTGGTTTCCCAAACAAGTGGACATCTCAGACCACATTTCTGACATTGGTGGTGACTTCCCTAACAGGTACACATCTCACTCCACATTCCTAACATTGTCGGTGATTTCCCTAACAGGTGCACATCTCATTTCACATTCCTAACATTGTCGGTGACGTTCCTAAAAGGTACACATCTCATGCGACATTTCTAAAATTGTCAGTGATGTCCCTAAAATGTTCACATCTCATGTCATACTTCTAATATTGTCAGTGACTTCCCAAACAGGTGCACATCTCAATCCACATTTCTAACATTGTCTGTGATATCTTTAGCAGGTGCAGATCTCATTCCACATTTCTAAAATTGTCAGTGACTTCCCTAACATGTACATGTCTCATTCACATTTCTAACATTGTCGGTGACTTCCCTAAGAGGGGCACATCTCATACCACATTCCTAAAAGTGTCGGTGATGTCCCTAACAGTTGCACATCTCATTCCACATTTCTAACATTGTCAGTGACTTCCCTAATAGGTAAACATCTCATACCACATTTCTAACATTGTTGGTGATGTCCCTAACAGGTGTACATCTCATTCCACATTTCTAATACTGTCAGTGACTTCCCTAACAGGTACACATCTCATTCCACATGCCAAACATTGTCAGTGACTTCCCTAATAAGTGCACATCTCATTCCACATTCCTAACATTGTCAGTGACATCCATAGCAGGTGCACATCTCATTCTACATTCCTAACCTTGTCAGTGATGTCCCTAACACGTACATACCTCATGCCACATTTCTAACATTGTTGGTGACTTCCCTAACATGTACACATCTTATTCCACATGTCTAACATTGTTGGTGACTTCCCTAATAGATACACATCTCATTCCACATTTCTAACATTGTCGGTGACTTCCCTAACAGGTGCACATCTCATTCCACATTCCTAACATTGCCGGTGACGTCCTAACAGGTACCCATCACATGCCACATTTCTGACATTGCTAATGGCTTCCCTAACAGTGCATATCTCCTTTCACATTTATAACTTTGTCGATGACTACCCTAACAGGTGCAAATCTCATTCCACATTTTTAATATTGTCTGTGAGTTAACTAACAGATACACATCTCATTTCACATTCCTAACATGGTTGGTGACTTCCATAACAGGTACACATCTCATTCCACATTCCTATCATTATCAGTGAAATCCATAACAGGTACACATCTCATTCCACATTCCTAACATTGTCGGTGGTTTCCCAAACAAGCGGACATCTCAGACCACATTTCTGCATTGGTGGTGACTTCCCTAACAGGTACACATCTCACTCCACATTCTAAGCATTGTCGGTGATTTCCCTAACAGGTGCACATTTCAGTCCACATTCCTAACATTGTCGGTGACGTCCCTAACAGGTACACATCTCATGCCGTATTCCTAAAATTGTCAGTGACTTCTTTAACAGCTGCACATCTCATTCCACATTCCTAACATTGTCAGTGACGTCCCTAAAAGGTGCACATCTCATGTCATATTTTTAGTATTGTTGGTGACTTCCCAAATAGGTGCACATCTCAATCCACATTTCTAACATTGTGATGTCTCTAACAGGTGCAGATCACATTCCACATTTCTAAAATTGTCAGTGACTTCCCTAACATGTACATGTCTCATTCACATTTCTAACATTGTCAGTGACATCCCTAACAGGTGCATATCTCATGCCACATTTCTAATATTGTCAGTGACTTCCATAACAGGTGCATATCTCATTCCACATTTCTAATATTGTCGCTGACATGCATAACAGGTACACATCTCATGCCACATTTCTAACATTGTTGGTGATTTCCTTGTTGGAGACGTCCCTAACATGTACACATCTCATTCCATGTTTCTAACATTGTCAGTGAAATCCCTAAAAGATACATATCTCTGCCCACATTTCTCATATTGTCAGTGACTTCCATAATAGGTGTATATCTCGTTCCATATTCCTAACATTGTTGGTGACTTCCCTAACAGGAGCACATCTCATTCTGCATTCCTAGCATTGTTAGTGACTTCCCTAACAAGTGCACATCTCATTCCACATTCCTAACCTTGTCGGTGACTTCCCTAACAGGTGCATATCTCATTCCACATTTCTCACAATGTCAGTGACTTCCGTAACAGGTGTGTATCTCATTCCACATTCCTAATATTGTCAGTGGCTTCCCTAACAGGTGTATATATCATTCCACATTCCTAACATTGTTGGTAACATCCCTAACAGGTGCACATCTCCATCCACATTCCTAACATTGTTAGTGATGTTCTTAAAAGGTGCACATCTCATGCGATAGGTTCATAGGTTCATAGGGAGATACTAGGCTATCTGCCCTAGGGCATTTATAAGCCTAGCTAGAGTGTATTTGGCTTCCGCCTCCCTATTAGATTAGCCCACTGTGTCTCTGTAAAGTAGTTCACAGAAGGTACCCTTTTAAGATTAGTTTACTGTGCCTCTGTCTAGCAGGGACACAGAAG
Source organism: Protopterus annectens (assembly GCF_019279795.1). Lineage (NCBI taxonomy): Eukaryota > Metazoa > Chordata > Ceratodontiformes > Protopteridae > Protopterus > Protopterus annectens. The sequence goes on along the minus strand of NC_056731.1, from coordinate 1,876,573,567 downwards.
AGATCCTGGGGTGAATTTGCGATTTCCCATCCACGCGTCCAGATTTCGCTTGAAGAGGGTCAGCGAGGGGCTATGTCTAACATAAACTGGGATTCTATTCCGCAGTGAGGGGAGCCTCTGGGAAATGAATCTGTCCCTCCAGCATGTCCTATTTATTTTTGTGCTGAGGTTTAGGTCCCTGGAGCGTGTAGCTCTAAGAGACTTGGATTTTTTGAGGTGGAGCATGTCCATTAATTCTGGGTTTGACATGGCTTTGTACGTCAGGCATAGATCACCTCTGAGTAGGCGGTAAGCAACTGAGTAGAGCTGGAGTTTCTTTAGTCGAGCTGCATAGGACATCTGTTTGTAGCCCATGATCCTCTTGGTGAGGTACTTTTGGGGTCTCTCCAGTTGCTGCAGGTGTCAGGTAAGGTACATCCCAAAAGGGGCATTGTATTGAATTATGGGCCTGATGAGTGACGAGTAAAGGGGCACAATGACCTCTCTTGATCTAGATGCGAACCCTTTCGTGATAAGGTGAGCTATATAGAAGGTCTTTCTAACCACTTTGGCAACGTGATTATCAAAGGAGAGATTACTATCTACGTTGGTCCCCATATCTCTAATTACTTCTTCCATACTTAATGGATTACCACCTATGTGGTAATTTGTGGGCACCTTGTTTTTCCCAAAGGGGATGACTATGCACTTTTTAGCATTTAGCTTGAGGCCGTGGCTCTGGCACCAAGCATCCGTCTCTGTGAGACCCTTTTGGAGGATGCTTGTGTCAGCTGGAGATTTGATTATGGCCCCCAGTTTGCAGTCATCTGCGAACTTTGTCAGCCATAATCCCCCCGTGTTAGCCTGAACCTCAGAGAAGTATATACTGAACAAGAGAGTTCCCAGAACTGAGCCCTGTGGGATGCCACTTGTAACTGGTTTGGATTCAGACATGGCACCTGTGATTCTGACCATGTGGGTTCTATCTCTGAGCCAGTTTGCAACCCATCTTGTGATATAGGGGTTGATATTTAAGCTGGTAAGCTTATTTATGATGCCCAAGTGGGGTATTGTGTCGAAGGCTTTTGCGAGGTCCAGGTAGGCTGTGTGGACTACCTTGCCCTCATCTATGGCTTTGGTAACTGTTTCAAAGAAATCAACTAGGTTTAAGAGGCAAGATCTGTCCTTAACAAAGCTGAATTGGGTAGGGTCCAGTGTCTGGAGGCTCCCAATGTCTTTGTTTATGAGTTCCATGATAATACGCTCCATAGCTTTACAGACCAGACTAGTCAGGCTTACGGGGCGATAGTTTACGGGGTCCGTTGTGGCACCACCTTTATGGAGTGGGACCACTGTAGCTGTATGCCATTCTTTGGGTACATATCCTTGTAGTAAGGCTAAGTTTGAACAGTGACTTAATGTGAGGGTTCATTTCTTCTTGGAGCTCGTGTAAGACACAGCCTGGGACACCGTCCGATCCCATAGCTGCTGTGTTTTTTGCTTTGGAGAGGGCAGCTTTCACCTGTGCATCTGTGATGTCAGGGAGGTTACATTCAGTTGGGATAGGCATTTGCTCCTTTGCGGGGGAAGGGGGGAGAAGTTTGCTCTGAATCTGTCTGCCAGGATGTTGGCTATGTCTGTAGGTTCGCTATATTTTGTACCATTATGCAACAATTCAGAGCATATCTGGGAGTTTCCGCCCATGTTCCTGACATAACTAAAGAAGGCCTTGTGATTATCTTTAGTGTCTAGGGCAATTTTTCTTTCGAAGCTGGTCTTTGATGATTTTATGAGGGATCGAAGTTTCTTGCTAATACTGATCAGAGATGCCTTCCCTTTTTGGGATTTTGCTCTGTCATGTAGTAGCTTCCTTCTTTTGTTGTATAGCTTATTTATGGCCGGGGTCCACCAGACCAGTCTCCTGTTTTTGGAGGAGTGAGTCTTGGTTTTATTTGGGATAGCACGATCCATGCATTCCTGCAGGTGCTCATAGAATGCATTTGTAAAGGATTCTGCGGATTGGGCTGTATTATCCTCTGGCCCAGGGGCTTTGAAGGATTCCACCTCAGTCTTGAGAAGTGCAAAGTTGGCTTTTGAGAAATTCTTTACAGTGATTTCCTTGGCTGGGGGTGGGGACGGAATATGGATGTCCAGGGAAATTTGTTTATGGTCTGATCTTACCAATGAGGGGTTTACCTCTGGTGTGGAACATAGAGTCCCCATGTTGGTGATGACCAGGTCCAATATGTTGTTCCCTCTTGTGGGAGTGGTGACCAGTTGTTCCATTGCGTTAGAGTTTATAAATTCAAGGAACCGTTTGGTGAGGGTGTTTGGGCTTGAGTAGTTTTCCCAGTCAATGCTTGGGTAGTTGAAGTCACCCAATAACATAGTGTTTGGAGAGACCTTCATATTCTCCAGTGTTCTCAGGAATGCCAAGTGGGGTTCCTGTAATAGGGAGGGTGTTCTGTAGCAGGCTACAAACTGAAAGGCAGTTTTGTCCGCTGTTAGTTGCACATTGATGGTTTCCGATGCTTCGTGCAGTGCCACTAACCTGGAGATGTAGGTATCTTTGATGAATACAGATACTCCCCCTCCTTTTGTGCTTCAGTCTGAGTGTTGGGGCCAAAATGCATGGTATAAGTTATAACCTGGTAGTGCTGGGGTGCTCTCAGGAGCCTTGAACCAGGTTTCTGTTACTGCACAGGCATCGATTTTCTCCATACTGAGGAGAGCCTCGAGTGCGTGCATCTTGAGGTTTAGACTTCTGGCGTTGAGTAGCATTACCTTTAGTTTTTTTATCCTTGGGTTGTCTATGGTGGTGGGTTTGTCCTTTGAGCCTTGCCTAAAAAAGGCACTATTGGGGTGGCAAGAGCCTTGGCCAATATACGAAAGCCTAAGGGTGACAGGTGCAAGCCGTCCCTAGCAAAGCAACGTGGCTTGTTGAGCATGTCATCCCAGGCTGACAGACACTGGATCCCCTTTGAATGACACCAATACTTTAGCCAGTTGTTGAAACTGATCATTTTGTCTTTATACTGTGGCATCATTCTTGGTGAGGGCAAGATGCTACTCAAGGTCAGGGTCATACGAGCCTGGGCTACATGGTCAGAGAGCTCCTCTAGGTCTCTTTTCATGTAGTCCAGGGAGGTACGTCTCAGGTCATTCACACCAGCATGGACAATGACGGAGTCATACTTGTATTTGCTTTGGAGTGACCTGAGTGCTTGTGTTATGTGGTGGATCCTGGCACCCAACAGGCAGCTTACAGTGACCTTCTCCTGTTCAGTCTGGTGAGCGGGACGTCAGTGTGCTGGACAATAGAGTCCCCTATAACAAGTGCATTTGGTGTGTTGTTTGGCCTTAAGGGCTGTGACTGTGAGGCACACTGATTTTGTGAGATATATGATTCATGGGTATTGTTGAGGGGTGGCTGTTGCTTGGATATCTGCTTAGGAGGTCTTTGCTGTTTAGGCAGATTTTTATTTAGAGCCTCCGAGTATGTTTTTGTGTGTTTATGTGTTGGGTACGCAGATGCAATAGGTCTGTGTGAGACTGGATTTGTTGGGTGGTTACCTTTTCCTCCTGACTGACTGTGCCAGTCTTGGGTTGAGAGAGCTCTGCCTCCAGTTTGGCTGTGTAACTGCATCTCTCACATGTATTAGAGTTTGTTGGAAGGAGGAGAGGGTTGTCTGTGTACATAAGGCAATTGTAACATTGCCTCAAAATTCCCAGATTCACCAGCTGGACTGGAGAGTAACCATGAAACTGACCCTTGGACATACCATATTAGTATAGTGAACTGGTTTTTTACTGATCAGATTAGGGAAGGGAACTGATTTTTCACTTGATCAGGAAGGACCAATCGGGAGCCTAATACTTATGAGAAGTCAAGGAGGGTGTAGTGCTTTAGTTAGTTAGTGTTTCCTTATAAGAGCTGAGCAAGTGCAGGGCTTTAGAAAGAGAAGAGAGTGATTACTTTGAGAGTTTGAACAGTTCTAAGGGAAAAAGTGAAGAGCAGACTTTGTGGAGCCTGGAATAGTTTAAACCTGTTTAGGTGGTGCTGCAAGACGCTGCTCAGTGCACAAAACCACGCAAAAAGAGAGCTGTAGGGTTTTAAGAGAGAGAGATCAAGGAGTTTAGAATTGACCCAAAATGGCCAATAAAACTACAGCTTCTAGGTAGTAACCACTCCTCCAGGGACAGGCAGGTTGTTCAGTGTTAACCACTCCCACTGGTGAACACAGAGACTTCCCTTTAGCCCAAGCAAGCACTGGCCTTCTAGAAACTTCCAAACAGTTCAGAACAGCAAATCTGTAACTGAACTTTCTTAACTTTCAGAAAGTGGGAAAAAAGCAAGATTTTTTTTTCTTTTTGTTGTAGTTTAAAGGTAGCATAGATACACAAGCAGCAAAATAATCACAACAGTGCAATAAATGACTCCACACTTGAGTGCTAGGCCAAAATCAGGTAAAATGCAGTTTTTAGAGAAAAAACGGTTTTAAATTAAGTGCAACACAGGAAATGCAGTAAACATTTCTAATATTGTTGGTGACTTCCCAAACTGGTGCACATCTCAATCCACATTTCTAACATTGTCTGTGATGTCTCTAACAGGTACACATCTCATTCCACATTTCTAACATTATCTGTGACTTCCCTAACAGGTACACATCTCTTTCCACATTGCTAACATTGTTGGTGACGTCCCTAACAGGTGCACATCTCATTCCATATTTTTAACATTGTGGGTGTCTTCCCTAACAAGTGCAGATCTCATTCCACATTTCTACCATTGTCAGTGATTTACATAACAAGTATATATTTCATTACACATTCCTAATATTGTCAGTGGCTTCCTTAACAGGTGCACATCTCATTCCCTATTCCTAACATTGTGGGTGTCTTCCCTAACTGATGCAGATCTCATTCCACATTTCTACCATTGTCAGTGATTTACATAACAAGTATTTATCTCATTACACATTCGTAATATTGTCGGTGGCTTCCTTAACAGGTGCGCATCTCATTCGACATTCCTAACATTGTCAGTGACTTCCCTAACAAGTTTTTTTTTTCAAGAAACCACAGGTAGCAGCCAGGTAATTCTAAAAAAAGTTTAATCCATGTATTGCACAATCCACAGTACACAGTACATAGTAAGCGCTTTCATCCATATACATGTACAAATACAAGGAAGATACAAACTGTAAATCCAAATGCATTGTTTATTTAGGACCTTGTTTGTCCTGTAATTCTTTCTATGTAGGATGTAGAACAAGAGAAATGAACTAGTGAATATATGAGCATAAGTATGCTGTTGCTGTAAAAGATGAAAAAATGCAGTTGGGAAGCATTATAAAAATAGTCCAGCATGTAAAGTTGACTTAAAGTTTGTTGTTTTGGATGAAGTAACTAATATTAACAATAGATTTAATGCTGAAGAGGAGCTTGGGTGGAAAGAATATGTTTGGCAAGTAAAGCTAAATGTATGCTGTCCACCTGGGCTGAATGATAGAGCTAATTTTGTGGCTTATCTCAAAAGGAGGAAGTTACATCATTATTAATTAAGTCATGTGGGTGGCGCAGTTGCGCAGCAGTTAATGTTGTCGCCTCACAGCAAGAGGTTCTCCGGTTCGATTCTCAGCTGGGGTGCCTTCTGTGTGGAGTTTGCATGTTCTCCATGTGTTCACCTGGGTTTCCTCCGGGTACTCCGGTTTCCTCCCACAGTCCAAAGACATGCATCTGGAGCATTTCTCCCCAGGCCTCCACTGAAAACAGGCTCTGTGGAAGCTAGTCGGACTTTCCCGGTCAACAAATGTTAAATAAATAAATAAATAAAATGTGTCTTCTTTGAAATGTTATTAAGCAATTGTGTTTCAATCACATTATTCAGTCTGAAGAAGTCCTTTTATGGATGAAAGCACTTACTGTGGATTGTACAGTACATGGATTAAACTTTTTTAGAATTACCTGGCTGCTACCTGTGGTGGTGAAGATTTTATTTGTTCCAGAGAGGTGTGTTTTTGATTTTGCTTGTTTTACATGGATGGCCAAGGAAGTTCCAGTTTTTTAACCCTGACTCCAGGAGGAATACTAAGAGATACGTCAAATGGTTCCATTTTAGTAAATCAAGAAGGGAGAGTAAATCATTTTGCTGCATCAGCGCTTCCTTCTGTTACCTCTAATGGTGGGGGTGCCTTTGTAAAATTTGATGAGGCACTAGATGATTGGTTAGTGCCTCCTTCTAATCCCTTTGAAGGATTAAATATAAATAGTAATGTTTCAACAGTTGAATTTAATTTCTTGGAGATGTTCAGTCAGCTGGAGAAAGATTTATTAAAATTAAAAAGACTGCAATGGGATAACGTCTATTTTGACTGCTGCCTAAAATCTCAGAGAGTGCTGAAAGGGCTGAGGGTATCTGTGATGCCAGCAGGCACAGAATATCCATCAGAGTTTCTGAGTAAATGGGTAGAATTAAATCAAAGAACTGGACTACAGTATGTTGAGATGTTATTAAACTTTAATAAAAAGAAAATGGAAGATCTCAATGCTAACATTCAGTCAGTCTTTTACAAATTAAAAGATTCTCTAACCTCTGAGAACTTTGAATCCAAACTGACAGTAATACAAAACAATTTGCTTAAAGAAAATGAGGTTCTAAAAAAATGTCAAATCGGCAAGTATCTGAGAGATAAAGCTGATTATGAAGGTGGGGATGTAACGAAGCAGTTAGAGGCAGAAGGAGGAGTCAGCACGTCATCTATTATGTTGAAAACAGCTGAACGTACCAGTACAGAAGTGATGCAAGCAGGTGACGACGGACTGAGAAAATCCAAATGATTAGCTCATAGAAATGAAAACACTGATGCCTCGAGTGAAGCTGTAATCATAAATAATAATCAAAGAGACAATAATAGTTCTGAAAACACAAACAAGGATTTTCAGAAAGACAATATGAGTCAGCTTGTGAGGGTGTACCAGTGCAAAGGAAAGGACAAGAGAACTTGGGCAGAAGTAGCATCAGTTCCTTACAAAAATGCTCAGTGCAACACGAAGAAGAAACTCAACAAACGCTGAGAGAAAAAGGTACTTATGATGCTGCTTTTGTAATAGTTAATTTATCTAGTATTATTCTAAATGAAGACCTTTGCCATGTATTAAAGAAAGGGTGGAACTTTGTTCCCGCCAAAAGGGCAGATAAATGTAATGCTATTAATGCACTTAGAGATTATGTAAGAAAATTGAACTTTAAGTTACTATTTCCTAATAAACCTAGTGAATATAGATGTTTTGTAAAACTGAGCTGCTATAATCCGCCTTTAAAGAAAGAGCTGGAACTGTTTCCAATGCTGTGCGAACAGCAGATTATTGAATTGTTAGAAAATAAACCTGCATTTAAATATTTTAATTTGAGCGTCAAGCAAAAAGAGTTGCTTAATAAGTTGCTTAATAATGAAGAAATATTGGTTACCAAAGCAGATAAGGGTAGTGCATTAGTTATTTTAGATAGAAAGGTATACATAGAAAGCATGCAAGAAATGTTGAACGATATATCGTTTTATAAAGTGGTATCCTTTAAAGAAATAAAAAAAGACTATTTGTTCATAGATGGTCAAATTGAAGAATGTTTTTGGTGGGGCGCATTACTCAGTAGATTAGGCATTTTTAAAGGTGGAAGCTCCAAAAATTACTTGTATATTTGGTCAGCCAAAAATACACAAAGATTTGGATAATCCGCCCATGCATCCAATATTTCCAAGTATTGGAAGTAAAACAGAAGCAATGGCCATTTATGTAAATAAACATATGCAGCCTACTGTGGTAGATATTCTTTTGATTTTAAAAATAAAATTAAGCAATTAAGAATTAGTGAGGATGATTATCTTGTCACCCTTGATATTAAGTAATTATATACCGTCATTCCTAATGATGAGGGAATGGAGATTGTTAGGTTTGAACTTGTAAAGGCCAAAAAACTCTCCAAAGAAATGGTGAGCCTTATAATGGAAATGTTGGATTTGATTTTGAGCTATAATTTTTTTTAATTCAATGGAAGGATGTATAAGCAGACTAATGGTGTGGCCATGGGTGCTGCCATGGCCCCGAGTTATGCTAACATCTTTATGCAAGGATGGGAAAGAATTCATATATATGAGAGTACCTTTATGAAAAATATTATGTTCTACAAACATTTTATTGACGATGTCTTTCTTATTTGGAGAGGTGAAGGCATTACCGCATTTGTAAATTACTTGAATGAAGTATGTTCATATTTGAAATTTATGGCAATATATGACAAACAGAGTGTCAACTATTTAGATTTAGTTATTTACAAGGAAGGTGGAGGCTTATGTACTTCCATTTTCAAGAAAAAAGTACAAAATAATGCCTATTTACATTATGATAGCCTACATCCAAGAAAAACTAAGAATAATATTATTAAAGCTCAGCTTAAGAGAATAGATGTACTGACAGATAAGAATAGTGATTTTATAAGGGAAAGTGAAGTTTTATGTGACAAATTTATCAATAGAGGATATCCAGAAAGCGTAGTGACAGAAGCCCTTAATGAAAGCCACCTGATGAGAAGTGATCAAATGACAGTGGCAGCATCTAGTGGTAAATATAGTGATTTTAGTACAGCTATGCAGATAGAGAATAGCATAGATACTTCATCAATTAAAAACATAATTAATAACAATTGGAAGTTACTTAAGTCTGATGTAGAGATATGTAAGGTTATGGGAGAAAGGCCAGTATTTGTACAGAAAAAAGGGAAAAGTTTAAAAAATATGTTTCAAGCAAAATTAAACCCCCTTCCTTATAATAATAGGGTCACTAATCCAGGAATGTATAAATGTTCAAATTGCAATATGTGCAATTTTTTAATGACAGATAGAAATGAGTTAACAGTTGGAGGGTATTTAATCAAAATACAAGTATAAAATGCATGTAGATTGCTTAATTTAAAAATATTTTTTGGAGATAATGACAGTAACTATGCTTATGATAAATTTGTGTATCATAAATCTCAGTTCTCGCCTCCGATGCATCCTGTGGTTCTGCAATTCCAAAACAATATTCTCAAAGATTTACATTTTCATAGATTTGATTCTCGTTTGAAACCTAATAACATCTCCATGAAAGAAAAACATGCTATACAGGAATTACACAATAATCATAACATTGTTATCATTTCAGCTGATAAGGGTGGAGCCGTTGTGGTTTTCAATTGGCTTGCCTATGATCAGGAAGCCAAAAGACAACTTTCAGACAAGAAATATTATGTGGAGATGGTTATTAATCCCACTATGAGATTTAAGAAAGAGATTGAGGATTTCTTGGTTCAGGCCAGGGATGCAGCCATTATTGATAGTGAAGTTATGCACCAACTTCTGGTTCAGGATCCGATGAACCAATATATATACTTTTTGCCTAAGGTACACAAAGATCCTATCAATCCTCCAGGGAGGCCTATTGTGTCAGGGAAGGGCTATATTACAGAATCCTTGTCCCTTTATCTTACTAAGCAAATTAAACCTTTGTTATCTCTTATACGCTCACATTTACGTGACACTACTAACTTTCTACAAATTATCTCTGAGACAAAACTTGAACCTGACTAGCGTATGTGTACCCTTGATGTTAGTGCCCTTTATACTAACATTCCCCATTCTGGTGGCCTGGAGGCTTTGGCCTACTGGCTAAATGAGTCAGGTTTATATCCAGCTGATTATATTGAATTCTTGCTTGACATGGCTGCCCATGTGTTAGCAAACAATGTATTTTTTATCAAGAGACTTGTTACTGGCAGACTAAAGGGACAGTGATGGGGTCTTCATTTGCCCCCATCTATGCCGATTTATTCATGGCCTATGTTGAGCAAGATCTCATTTACAACAGCGATAATAATATTTATTTGAATCAACTGGATATTTGGAGACACTACCTTGATGACTGTTGGTTGGTATGGAGAGGGGGACTTGAGGAATTGTTTGATTTTCTGGCTTATTTGAATAACAACAAATGGGGTCTCCATTTTACTTTACATCAGGAAACCAAGACTATTACATTCTTGGATGTTCTGGTTACCAGATTATCAGACAACACTCTAGGTACAAAGGTGTTCAGGAAACATCCTGAATATAATACTATTCTTCATGCCTCTAGTTTCCATCTACCACATATTGCCAAAAACATACACAAATCACAATTCATTAGAATGAAAAGGATCTGTTCTGATGAATCTTCATATCAGGAGCAGAGTAAGGACCTTATACATAGATTTAGATGTAGGGGCTACAAAATGGGTAATGTTTTTGATGCCAGTAACAAAGTTAACAAGCTTAAGAGGAATGAGTTATTAACTTATAAGGAGCACGACTGTAGTGTTACACAACCAATCAGGTTCACTACCACCTTTGGCAGGAACTCTGAGAATCTTATAGAGAGTGTACATGGGCATTGGAATATTTTGCAATATGACCATGAAATATCTAACATCATTCCCAAGAGATGCCTTTTCTCCTTTAGGAAAGGTAAGAATCTAAGCAGTTGTTTCAATCATTATAAACATCCACATGAGTCTAACTTTCCTGAATCTCTACAAACTACACTTACAGGAGGTATTATAACTGGCTGCTATCCTTGTGGCCATTGTGTTAATTGCAATAAAGTAAGCACAACAAAACAATTTTCAAGTAAAAATTCCCCTGTAGTGTATGATATCAGGTTTTTTCCAGTTGTAGCTCGGAATGGGTTATCTATTTGGCAACATGCACATCTGGGGCATTCTATGTAGGACAAACCTCCAGGCCACTCAGATTCAGGATTTCTGAACATATTAGTAATATCAAGAAGGGCAGAGTCCACAGTGCTTTGTGTAAACATCATGTTATACATCCAACTGCTAAATTTTTATTTACTATTATTGATATAATTAAGGGCAAAAAACAAAACAAAACAGGTTGGCATTCTTTATTAAATTTGAAAGAAAAGAAATGGATTATTAAGTTAGGTGGTTTGTTTGCTTAATGAGCAGTTTTAAGCTGAACCAATCATGTACTTTTAATTGAAATATATATAACAGCTTTTGGTTAGAATGTTTCACACTGAAGAAGGCTGTGTGGTATTGACCAGCCAAAACTGGTCTGTTTTTTCTTTGCTGTCCATATTATTAAATGGATTTAATACCAAGGATCCAGTCTGCTGGCTTTTTCTTCTTTTTTATTTGGATTCTCTTTTGAAGCTGTGCAGTTGCACCCGCGCAGGAGGTACCTATTTGCTGTTACATTTCTAATATTGTCATTGACTTCCCTAAAAGATGCACATCTCAATGCACATTTCTAATATTGTTGGTGCCTTCCCTAACAGATACACATCTCATTCCACCTTCTTAACATTGTCGGTGAAATCCGTGACAGGTGCACATCTCAATCCACATTCTTAACATTGTCGTTGACATCCATAACAGGTGCACATTTCATTCCACATTCCTAACATTGTTGGTGACATCCATAACAGGTGCACATCTCATTCCACATTCCTAACATTGTCGTCACTAACAGGTACACATCTCATTCCACACTCCTAACATTGTCAGTGACGACCTAAACCGGTGCACATCTCATGTCACATTTCTAATATTGTCGGTGACTTCCCAAACAGGAGCACATCTCAATCCACATTCCTAGCATTCTCTGTGATGTTTATAACAGGTGCACATCTCATTCCACATTTCTAACAATGTCAATGACTTCCCTAAGAGGTGCACATCTCATTTCACATTCCTAACATTGTCGGTGACGTCAATAACAGGTACATATCTCATTCCACATTCCTAATATTGTCGGTGACTTCCCTAACAGGTGCAGATCTCATTCCACATTTCTAACATTGTCAGTGACTTCCATAACAGGTATATATCTCATTCCACATTACTAATGTTGTTGGTGGCTTTCTTAACAGGTGTATATCTCATTCTGCATTCCAAATATTGTCTATGACTTCCCTAATAAGTACACATCTCATTCCACATTCCTAACATTGTCAATGATGTCTCTAATAGATGCAAATCTCAATCCACATTTCTAACATTGTCTGTGAGTTCCCTAATAGGTCCACATCTTATGCCACATTCCTATCATTGTTGGTGACTTCCCTAAGAGGTGCTCATCTCACTTCACATTACTAACATTGTTGGAGACTTCCCTAACAGGTGCATATCTCATTCCACATTTCTAACATTGTCAGTAATGCCCCTAACAGGTATGCATCTCATGCCATATTTCTAATATTGTTGGTGATGTCCCTAACATGTCACATTTCTAACATTCTCAGTGATTTCCCTAACAGGTACACATCTCATTCCACATTTCTGTCATTATCAGTGATGTCCACAACAGGTACACATCTCATTCCACATTGCTGTCATTATCAGTGATGTCCACAACAGGTACACATCTCATTCCACATTTCTAACATTTTCTGTGATGCCCCAAACAGGTGCATATCTCATTCCACATTCCTAACATTGTTGGTGGTTTCCCTAACAGGTGCACATCTCATGGCACATTTCTAACATTGTTGGTGACTTCCCTAACAGGTAAACATCTCATTCCACATTTCTAACATTGTTAGTGACTTCCATAACAGGTGTATATCTCATTCCACATTCCTAATATTGTCAGTGGCTTCCCTAACAGGTGTATATCTCATTCCACATTCCTAATATTGTCAGTGACTTCAGTAACAGGGACACATCTCATTCCATATTCCTAACATTGTCTGTGTCATCCCTAACAGGTGCACATCTCATGCCACATTTCTAATATAGTCGTTGACTTCCCTAAAAGGTGCGCATCTCAATCCACATTTCTAATATTGTTGGTGACTTCTCTCACAGGTACACATCTCATTCCACATTCCTAACATTTCAGCTGCAGAAATGAGACCGAGGTAAGGCTCCAGGCTTCTTCAAGCAGTTTTATTATCAACATACACAAGCGCTTTCACCATTAGGCTTCTTCAGGTGTGTCAAATAACACAATTACACCTGCGTTTATACTAACAGTCACATGATCACATACTAAAACTCTTAAAGACATAGAGAGATATAAAAATGTTTCTTTAAAAACATAATACATATACATAAATAACTTTATATATAACTGTCTATATAGACAATTAGCAAATACATATAAAAACATTATATATAGTTGTGCTATCTGCGCAGTGGTCTGTTTTTTAAAATAGGTCTTAGTGGTATATGGTTATTCAGACCATGCCCATCATTTGTTCTTAGCCTCACTATCCAATTAGTTTCTAAATTTTCGGTTCTTACCCTGATGTCACCACCCCTTAGATTTTCAAAGCATCTACCTATCACTTTTCTAACATTGTCAGTGATGTCCCTAAGAGGTATGCATCTAATGCCACATTTCCAATATTGTTGGTGATGTCCCTAACTGGTGCACATTTCATGTCACATTTCTAACATTCTCTGTGACTTCCCTAACAGGTACACCTCTCTTTCCTCATTCCTAACATTGTCGATGGCTTCCCTAACGGGTACACATCTCATGCCACATATCTGTCATTATCAGTGACGTCCACAACAGGTACACATCTCATTCCACATTTCTGTCATTATCAGTGATGTCCACAACAGGTACACATCTCATTCCACATTGCTAACATTTTCAGTGATGCCCCAAAAAGGTGTATATCTCATTCCACATTTCTAAAATTGTCAGTGGTTTCCCTAGCAGGTACACAATAATGCCACATTTCTAACATTGTCAGTGACTTCCCCCTAAGGGGTACATATCTCATTCCACATTCCTAACATTTTAGGTGGTTTCCCTAACAGGTGCACATCTCATTCCACATTTCTAACATTGTTAGTGACTTCCATAACGTGTATATCTCATTCCACATTCCTAATATTGTTGGTGACTTCCCTAACAGGGACACACCTCATTCCATATTCCTACCAATGTCAGTGTCATCTCTAAAAGGTGCACATCTCATGCCACATTTCTAATATAGTCATTGACTTCCCTAAAAGATGCACATCTCAGTCCACATTTCTAATATTGTTCGTGACTTCTCTAACAGGTACACATCTCATTCCACATTCCTAACATTGTCAAAGATGTCCCTAACAGATGCAAGTCTCAATCCACATTTCTAACATTGTCTGTGAGTTCCCTAACAGGTGCAAATATCATGCCACAATCCAATCATTGTCAGTGACTTCCTAATAAATGCACACCTTATTCCACATTCCTAACATTGTAGGTGAAGTCCCTAACAGTTGCACATCTCAATCCACGTTTCTAGCATTGTCTGTGAATTCCCTAACAGGTGCACATCTCATTCAACATTTCTAACAATGTTGGTGGCTTCCCTAAGAGGTGCACATCTCATACCAAATTAGTAACCTTGTTGGTGACATCACTAACAGGTGCCCATCTCATTCCACATTCCTAATATTGTCATGACTTCTCTAACAGGGACACACCTCATTCCATATTCCTACCATTGTCGGTGTCATCTCTAAAAGGTGCACATCTCATGCCACATTTCTAATATAGTCGTTGACTTAACTAAAAGATGCACATCTCAGTCCACATTTCTAATATTGTTGGTGACTTCCCTAACAGGTGCAGATCTCATTCCACATTTCTAACATTGTCAGTGACTTCCATAACAGATATATATCTCATTCCACATTACTAATATTGTCGGTGGCTTTCTTAACAGGTGTATATCTCATTCTGCATTCCTAAAATTGTGTATGACTTCCATAACAGGTACACATCTCATTCCATATTCCTAACATTGTCAATGATGTCCCTAATAGATGCAAATCTCAATCCACATTTCTAACATTTTCAATGAGTTCCCTAATAGGTGCACATCTCATGCCACATTCCTATCATTGTCAGTGACTTCCCTAACAGGTGCTCATCTCATGCCACATTTCTAACATTGTTGGAGACATCCCTAACAGATGCATATCTCATTCCACATTTCTAACATTGTCAGTGATGTCCCTAACAGGTATGCATCTCATGCCACATTTCCAATATTGTTGGTGATGTCTCTTACTGGTGCACATCCCATGTCACATTTCTAATATTCTCAGTGACTTCCCTAACAGGTACACTTCTCTTTCCTCATTCCTAACATTGTCGATGGTTTCCCTAACAGGTACACATCTCATGCCACATTTCTGTCATTATCAGTGACATCCACAACAGGTGCACATCTCATTCCACATTTCTAACATTTTAGGTGATGCCCCAAACATTCCTAATATTGTCGGTGGTTTCCCTAACAGGTGTACAATAATGCCACATTTCTAACATTGTCAGTGAATTCCCCTATGGGGTACATATCTCATTACACATTCCTAACATTGTTGGTGACTTCCATAACAGGTGTATATCTCATTCCACATTCCTAATATTGTCAGTGGCTTCCCTAACAGGTGTATATCTCATTCAACATTCCTAATATTGTCGGTGACTTCCCTAACAGATGTATATCTCATTCCATGTTCCTAACATCGTCGGTGTCATCCCTAACAGGTGCACATCTCATGCCACATTTCTAATATAGTTGTTGACATCCCTAAAAGATGCACATCTCAATCCACATTTCTAATATTGTTGGTGACTTCTCTAACAGGTACACATCTCATTCCACATTCCTAATATTGTCAATGATGTTCCTAACAGATGCAAGTCTCAATCCACATTTCTAACATTGTCCGTGAGTTCCCTAACAGGTGCACATCTCAAGCCACATTCCTATCATTGTCAGTGACTTCCCTAATAAATGCACATCTCATTCCCCATTCCTAACATTGTTGGTGACATCCCTAACAGGTGCACATCTCAATCCATGTTTCTAACATTGTCTGTGAGTTCCCTAAAAGGTGCACATCTCATTCCACATTCCTAACATTGACAGTGATGTCCCCAACAGGTACACACCTCATGCCACATTTCTAACATTGTCAGTGACTTCCTTAACAGGTGCTCATCTCATGCCACATTTCTAACATTCTTGGTGACTTTCTTAACAGGTGCATATCTCATTCCACATTTCTAACATTGTCAGTGATGTCCCTAACAGGTATGCATCTCATGCCACATTTCTAATATTGTTGGTGATGTCCATAACTGGTGCACATCTCATGTCACATTTCTAACATTCTCGGTGACTTCCCTAACAGGTACCCCTCTCATTCTTCATTCCTAATATTGTTGGTGGCTTCTCTAACAGGTACATATATTATTCCACATTTCTAACATTTTCAGTGATGCCCCAAACAGGTGTATATCTCATTCCACATTCCTAACATTGTCAGTGGCTTCCCCTAAGAGGTACATATCTCATTCCACATTCTTAAGATTGTTGGTGGTTTCCCTAACAGGTGCACATCTCATTCCACATTTCTATCATTGTTGGTGACTTCCATAACAGGTGTATATCTCATTCCACATTCCTAATATTGTCAGCGGCTTCCCTAACAGGTGCATATCTCATTCCACATTCCTAACATTGTCGGTGGTTTCCCTAACAGGTGCACAATAATGCCACATTTCTAACATTTTCAATGTCTTCCCGTAAGGGGGACATGTCTCATTCCACATTCCTAACACTGTTGGTGACTTCCATAACAGGTCTATATCTCATTCCACATTCCTAATATTGTCAGTGACTTCCCTAAAAAATGTATATCTCACTCAACATTCCTAATATTGTCGGTGACTACACTAACAGGGACACATATCATTCCATATTCCTAACATTGTCTGTGTCATCCCTAACAGGTGCACATCTCATGCCACATTTCTAATATAGTCGTTGACTTCCCTAAAAGATGCACATCTCAATCCACATTTCTAATATTGTTGGTGACTGCTCTAACAAGTACACATCTCATTCCACATTCCTAACATTGTCAATTATGTCCCTAACAGATGCAAGTCTATATCCACATTTCTAACATTGTCCGTGAGTTCCCAAACAGGTGCACATCTCAAGCCACATTCCTATCATTGTCAGTGACTTCCCTAATAAATGCACATCTCATTCCACATTCCTAACATTGTCAGTGACGTCCCTAACAGGTGCACATCTCAATCCATGTTTCTAACATTGTTTGTGAGTTCCCTAACAGGTGCACATCTCATTCTACATGCCTAACATTGTCAGTGACTTACCTAACACATGCACATCTCATTCCACCTTCCTAACATTGTCAGTGACATCCATAACAGGTACACATCTCATTCCACATTCCTAACATTGTCCTTGACGTCCCTAACAGGTGCACATCTCATTCCTCATTTCTAACATTGTCAGTTGACTCCCCTAACAAGTGCACATCTCATTCCACATTTCTAGCATTATCGGTGACACCCCTAACAGATTCATATCTCATTCCACAATTCTAACATTGTCAGTGACTTCCCTAACAGGTGCACATCTCATTTCACATTCCTAGCATTGCTGGTGATGTCCTAACAGGTGCATATCTCATGCTATATTTCTAACATTGTCTGTGACTTCCCTAACAGGTGCACATCTCATTCCACATTCCTAACATTGTCAGGATATCCCTAGCATGCACGTCTCATTCCACATGTCTAACATTGTCAGTGACTTCTCTAACAGGTATACATCTCAGTCTACATTACTAATATTGTTGGGGACGTCCCAAACAGGTGCACATCTCATTCCGCATTCCTAATATTATTGGTGACTTTCTTAACAGGTGCACATCTCATTCCATATTCCTAACGTTGTCGGTGACTTCCCTAAGAGGTGCAGATCTCATTCCACATTTCTAATTGTCAGTGACTTCCATAACAGGTGTAGATCTCATTCCACATTCCTAATATTGTCAGTGGCTTCCTTAACAGTTGTATATCTCATTCCACATTCCTAATATTGTCGGTGACTTCCCTAACAGATACACATGTCATGCCACATTTCTGACATTGCTAGTGGCTTCCCTAACAGGTGCCTATCTCCTTCCACATTTTTAACTTTGTTGATGACTTCCCTACAGCTGTGCATCTCATTCCACAATTCTAATATTGTCTGTGAGTTCACTAACAGGTGCACATCTCATTCTACATTCCTAACATCATCAGTGACTTCTGTAACAGTTATACATCTCATTTCACATTCCTAACATAGTCGGTGACTACCATAACAGATACATATCTCATTCCACATTTCTATCATTATCAGTGAAATCCATAAAAGGTACACGTCTTATTCCACATTTGTAGCATTGTCAGTGAAGCCCCTAACAGGTGTATCTCACATTCCAAACATTGACAGTGATTTCTGAAACAAGTGCACATCTCAGGCCACCTTTCTAACATTGTCTGAGACTTCCCTAACAGGTACACATCTCATTCCACATTTCTAACATTGTCGGTAATTTCCCTAACAGGTGCACATCTCATGTCACATTTCTAGTATTGTCAGTGAGTTCCTTAACAGGTACACATCTCATTCCAGATTCCTAACATTGTTGGTGACTTCCCTAACAGGTACATATCTCATTCCACATTTCTAACATTGCCTGTGACTTCCCTAACAGGTACACATTTCATGCCACATTTCTAATATTGTGATGTCCCCAACAGGTACACATCTAATTCCACAGTCCTAACATTGTCAGCAACTTCCCTAACAGGTACACATCTCATTCCAGGTTTCTAACTTTGTCTGTGAGTTCCCTAACAGGTGCACATCTTATTCTACATGCCTAACATTGTCAGTGACTTCCCTAATAAGTGCACATCTCATTCCACATTCCTAACATTGTTGGTGATGTCCCTAACAGGTATAAATCTCTTTCCACATTCCTAACATTGTCAGTGACGTCCCTATCAGGTACACATCTCATTCAAGGTTTCTAACTTTATCTGTGAGTTCCCTAAGAGGTGCACATCTCATTCTACGTGCCTAACATTGTCAGTGACTTCCCTAATAAGTGCACATCTAATTCCACATTCCTAACATTGTCAGTGATGTCCCTAACAGTTGCACATCTCATTCCACATTTCTAACATTGTCGCTGATGTGCCTAACAGTTACACATCTCATGCCACATTTCTAACAGTGTTGGCGATATCCCTAACAGGGACACATCTCATTCCACATTTCTTACATTGTCAGTGACATCCCTAACAGGTACATATCTCAGGCCACATTTCTAATATTGTCGGTGACTTCCATAACAGGTGTATATCTCATTCCACATTCCTAACATTATTGGCGACTTCCCCAACAAGTGCACATCTCATTCCACATTCCTAATATAGGCGTTGACTTCCATAACAGGGGCACATTTCATTCCACATTTCTAACATTGTCGGTGACTTCCCTAACAGGTGCAGCATATCTCATTCCACATTCCTAACATTGTCGGTGATTTCCCTAACAGGTGTACATCTCATGCCATATTTCTAGTATTGTCGGTGACCTCATTCCATACTCCTAATATTGTCGGTGACTTCCATAACAGGTGTATATCTCATTCCACATTCCTAACATTGTCGGTAATTTCTCTAACAGGTGCACATCTCATTCCGCATTCCTAACATATCTCAGGCCACAATCTAACATTGTCAGTGACTTCCCTAACAGGTGCATATCTCATTCCACATTCCTAATATAGTTGACTTCCATAACAAGTGCACATTTCATTTCACATTCCTAATATTGTCAGTGACTTCCCTAACAGGTGCATATCTCATTCCACATTCCTAATATAGTTGTTGACTTCCCTAACAGGTGCATATCTCATTCCACATTCCTAATATAGTCATTGACTTAGATAACAGGTGCACATCTCATTCCACAATCCTAATATTGTCAGTGGCTTCCATAACAGGTGTATATCTCATTCCACATCCCTAATATTGTCTGTGACTTCAGTAACAGGTGTATATCTCATTCCAGATTCCTAATATTGTTGGTGACTTCCATAACTGGTGCACATCTCATTTCACATTCCTAACATTGTCAGTGGCTTCCAAACACAATGTATTTCTGCTTTAAACGTGTCATTTTTGTGTGGGTTGGAGGTATCAAGTCAAATTCCCAGTGATATAAACTTAAAAAAGTAGATTACACAAAGCAGGAAGTAGTACTGAATAGTCTGGGAAATTGGTTGTTCCGTGGTGCAACTAATTATTTTTACATCAAAACAAAATAGATATACAGATTCAAATAACTCATTTACTTTCTCTCAGAACACATTGCTATGCAGATAAATTGTTAAAAACACTAATTTCCTAGCTAATATGTCTCTTATGTGGAATATGTTAATTAAAAAATGACTTTTCTTTTCAAAGAACAGTAACCTGCTTTGTACGTGCTAAAGCAGTACTGTTCCCCTTTTCTAACTGCAGTTATGGCCTGCAAGGTGGGTGCTTTAGGGAAGTAACAAGCCTTTCTGGTGTGAGGTGGTCTAACACCACTCCATGGTAGTCAGTTGTTTGCTAACACCACTCCATGGCAGTCAGTTATTTGCTTATACTTCCAATCTTGTCATGTGTTTTGCTTACTGATAGAATTTTGTGAGGACTGATGGAAATGTATGATTGGAATTCTCTTAGAAGGTTTACCACTTAGACCCAAATGAACCCCACCCCACCCAACATCTCCAATCTCTTTCTAGGAAGTCCTTTGAAATGACATCCCTCACTCATTGAAGACTTCTATTAACATAGTTGTGGCAAAATTCAGGAAGCATCTTACAACAGCTATTTTACCATCTCCATAATCAACGTTAGTCATCTGACTACATTGTATTTTGTCTTAACATAAGCAGCTCATCCAGGCAGGGTTTATGACAGGAAGATCAAGTTGGAGCCACCTAAGCGCTATCACTATGCTTTTTCTTTGATAGCGTGAAATGCCTTTGATTCCATCAAATTATCTAGGGCTAAAGTTCCAAAATGTCAGAACAGTTCTGTATGATACCCTCTGTGCTTTTGTCTTAAATAACAAGTATTTGTCCCGACTTACTTCAGTGAGGGGCTTTCACACTCATTTTGGCTATTTCTAGTCCCCTCCTCTCTGTTCCTCCTTGCCGTGAAAGCACACAAAGAAGCCCCATTTTTAGTCCATGAAGATGGCCCCCTCTTTCCACTTTTGAGTTTTAGATGATATTTCAAAAAAGCAAAAGACTGTTGTTAGACAATAGTAAGCTGATACCACACTCCTATAGGACAGTAGCAGCACTATTTGTACACAAAAGCAGAGTATCAGGGGGTACAGATAATGGCAACCAGAGCAGTGATTTTTACAGGCCTACAAAACGTATGAAGACATATGCCAGATCTCAGCTACAATAGGAATGCTTTTTGTTGCTGCAGGTGTCAAGGTGTGAGAAGAGGTCTAAATGCTTAGGCAACCATTCATTTACTTTGCAGGATGAGAACAGAATGGGGATGGAAGATGCAACCTTGGAAAAATATTAGGAGACTAAAACAGGACATCCACATACGTTATTGAGCAAAAGTAAGTTGAAATGAGTCACTTTTCCAGAATTCTGGAGAGACATTACATTTTTTTTCTAATGTCTGATAACATTGGGTTCCATTCTGGGGAGAAATGATGGCACACCTAGTGCTTTGTTAAATTTGAAGTCAGAAAACTGAGCATTTTAAACAGTTATGAGCACAGTGGCTGCAGGCCAAAGTCATATGGTCAGACATTATTCACAGCAGCAGTGGAGGATAATAAATGGTGTGAAAACAGTGAAAAGGGATCAGACACTTAACAAACAGGTTTGTCAATCAACCTGTAAGATCGTTTGGCTGAACAGCACTACTGCACGCTAATATTGTTGTCAAGAAAGTGGAGGCCATGTGACTTACAGAGTCAATCTAATGGGAAATATGGCTATATCAACTAGTCATACAAACTTAAGGTGGGTCTATTGGAAATGCTTACAGGATGGACTTGGGGAGAAGGGTGAAGGATAGTTCCTCTTGTGGTAAAAGGTCTGTCTTGGAAGGTGAAATTCTGCTGACATAATGGAAAGCAGCATAGTTACAACAGTTTGGCAGCTTCATCCAGGGAGCTTTAACATTCTTCATCATGCAGTGTCAGAGGGAGTGAACCCTTAAAAGAACAATTTCAATCAGGAATGCTTGACCAGGTGTGTTATCCTTAGTCTGTTTTAGTGGAATATCTCACAGTGGCATACAGTCGTACATGCATACACACACACACACACACACACACGGATTCACTTTAGAAGCTCGAATTCCCAAAATCTCGAACCTCATATGGTCGAGACCAAAAGATCAAGTTTTGGAAACTCGAACTTCTAAAATGAAATGCAAAAAAAAAAAAAAAGTCAAACATTGCTTTTGCAGGGGGGCTTTGCCCCCCACAACCCCCTACTTAAATATACCAACTCCGAGATCGCGCTACAGTGGGGAAAAGGGAAATCTCCCATATTGCGCTGTATGCGGAAGCGCAAAATGGGAGATTTCCCACTTCCTGTCAACACCACAAAAAAGATAAAAACATTACGTACACACAGAGCGTACAAGAAGCCTTGCCTCTGTGTGCACGTAACGTTTTAAGGTAAGTAAAGTGTTATTTTTTAAAACTTTACATATTCGATTTACTGAAATGTCGATCATATGGTCTCGACCATATGACATTCGAGATTTCAGTAATTCGATTATGTAAAGTGCTTCCACACACGGATTCACACACCCACACCCACACACACACACACACACACACACACACACACACACACACACACACACACACATGCGCATGCATATATACGCACACACACATGCACAAGCATGTGTACATGCACGCACACACACACACACACACACACACACACACACACACACACACACACACACACACAAACACACACAAACACACATAGTGTACATGCAAAAATGCTCACTTAGCAGAAAAATAAAAGAAACAGCTTTGTTAAAGAAATTAGTGCTTTTGAAGCAATAAGCAAAATGCATTCATGCATGCACACATGGATAGACAAATACACAACAGAAAAACAACAAGTAAATAAGGGCAGAAAGGATTTCTTAAAATAGTGAATACTGATATTGACAAACAAAAAACGCATACACTCAACAGACAAAAGCATAAGGTATTTCCTTAAAAACTGAACACTTTTGATATGAAGAAACAAAAAGACATACCCAACAGACAAAAGCAGGAGAGCTTTTTTAAAGAACGAAATGGTTTGCAATGTGTGGAAAGTGCGTGGATTTTGATTATTCAGTAAGTCAGCATGGCTTGCACACTTTTCACTTCCTGCGGTCTGTACTTATATGGGAATTTAGTCAACTGATATTTTAAATGGCAGTTTAAATGATTTAATAGGAAATGAATTTCTACATGGCAGGTGACATTTTCTTTTGGTATAAATTGCATGATGTCTTTATTTGTTATATATGAGCATATTCATTGCCAACCGTATGCATTTGTACTGTTTACCTGGAAAAATCCACTTTGCTTAGATTCTCAGTACAAGCACAAAAAGAGAGGCTTCCAGGAACCAAGGACAAAATGTCAGCAACTGTACAACAGTAACAAAGCTACCAGCTAAGATAGAAACATTGACGAGGCTGCATTTCTTCACAAAGTGGTTCATTGCTAGTGCATGTTAACATGAAAACAGTAATTGCTCATGACAGGGGACTTTTCCTTCATTAATATTGTGCAATAGTGGAGTAAGTACAGAAATGCAGCCATCTTGCAAAAAAAAGCTGCTTTTGATTTGTGCCATCAGGGTGGATGTCTGTTTATAAGTTCATAGGTATTTACTAGGGTATTGATTCATGAGGATGTTTAGAAGCCTAGACATATATTCCCATAAAGTTTTTAGCACTTAAATATTTTCAGTATGAGTAACCCAGATATGGGTAGAACATTTACATGCTGATCCTATCAATGAGGGACAGGATTTAACGTGTTAATTGGCTGTAATTGCTAAAGCAGTTTCCGAATGATTATGTTCCAGTCTTAAGATGGTTAAACCAGAAAGGCCAGGTCACAGAGAAAGAACATCAAGCTGATGTTATGACTTTGGTCTGCAGCCAAAATAATATATAATATAATACAAATGGTAAAAATAAGGGTAGCACAAAATAGTCATGAACATATCCAAGCAAATTGGCAGCAGAAAATCAGAATTCGTGTGCTGGCTTGCCTTATGAGTTTTGTAGATGAGGCTCCACTGGGCGTGGCTGTATGTATAGCATTAAGTGTTGCTTTTGTTGAGTATTTTTGGATTTGCTGAGGATAACTTTTTGCAGGCTGAGCGTCTGGGAGGTCTTTGGGATTTGGGAAGATTGCATTTAAGTGCCTCAGCATAAGCTGGTCAATTTGTGAGTTGTGAACTGTTTGTGGTGAGTGTAATGTGTGTGTGCTCCTGACAACCTGATTTTTATTCTATGTGCTTGCACTTCAGAGTTTTGCCTCCAGTGATGAGTATATATATATATATATATATATATATATATATATATATATATATATATCTTTCGAATACTGTGTCCAATTTTTTATGGATTTAGAGGGATGGTTTGGCATAATGTCTGAGGATTTCATTTCATAGGTGAAAGGTACAGGGTCTGATTCTGATTTAAGGTTATTGGCTAAGCTTAAAATGGCTCTTCAGGGCAATTAGCCTAGTGTTCACATATGAACCTATGATTAAATGGTTGTCAGGGAATATGAGACAGTTGTTACATTGTCTCAAGAAAACTGGCTACGGAGAAATTCAGAAAGTGTAAATCCATAATGTCAAGTCCTTTATTAGGTCAGCTACAAGGGTGTGGCACATGAAAGGTTAAAAGCGAGCACCTAAGCATGCTTTTTGGGACTAGAGACTGGAGGTGTGGCTACTATCCAGGGCTCTGCTAACCACTGTTGCATGATGAGCAGCTCTGTGCAAAAGCACCAAACTTATACAGGCACTAAAACATGAATAATGACTGATAAGCCCTCTGGCTAATAAATAACTACACTCAGAGCTCTTCCCCATATGTTTCCCAACTCATACAGACCAGGCTGTCACCTACAGACACTAGGTGAATACTCTCAGCCCTTTTAATGTAAAAACACAAACACAAAAAGTGTACCAAATATACTGATATCCCAGTCATTTAAACAGCTAGCTGGGTACTTCTAGCAAGGTGATTTGAGGCAAACTGAACCAACATCAAGGTGAAATGAGGCACTACATGTCTACAGCAATGACAGTTTAAAATGCAGAAATCATAGTAAATAATTAAAACTGTAAGAAATGCTGTCACAATATGACTAGTCTTTTATAGATTATGTACCTTATATGCATGTGATTTTTTTTTTCATCCAAATTCAGTTAGATATTTAGTTGTAGTCAGGTCTGTATGATACGATTTGCAGCATTAGTTGACTACAGTCTTTCCATGTTGCTTACAGGGTGAAATAATATGCGGCATAAATAAATTGGACCTTCTGTGGATCTTAAATTTATCATATGAATCTCTGACAGAGATAAAAATTCCTGAACTCAATGGGTAAGAGAACTCACTATGGGTAACAACGTCTTAGGCATTGTCCTTACTAATAGTGGGGTCTTGCACATTCCCTAGCATATCATTGTCCCTTGTTAGGTCTGACCATGAAAAGCAAAAATACCACAATCACTCATAATGTCTAATGAACTTTTAATATATTGAGCACTTTTATCCATAAATTCACAAGGACATTCAGAATATAACTGAAAATGTACCGGCATATTTTATAATGTAAAGAATGACGTGTTCATACATGCAAAGGGCCAGAAGAAACATTTTTTATTAAATTATCACATGACACGGGCAATCATGCATTTATATAAATAAAAACAAACCATATTGACACAATCCTAGTTGCAAACATTATACATCACTTATAATCTACCCAATTGTTGTCAGTCAAACATTACATAGCTCATTCAAATCCTGTCTTCTTTTAAACCTCATTCCTCACCTGTATGTATTGATCCCACAATTCCCATTTTATCCTATGTAATTTGCTCCTACCCTTTTCTAAATATCCCAATTCCAGTTGTTTTATCTCTGTTACTGTATTCATTACTGCTAGTACAGTTGGTATAAACTTTGATTTCCATTTTCTAGTGATTACTTTTTAACAGCCACCATAATTAGACTCAGCAAGACCTTACTATGTCTAAGCAATTCCGATTCTGTATAACAACTCAAAAAAATAATTTTCCTAGTTAAACCAGTTTGCCCACACAGCATCTCTGACAGAGTAGTCTGCAGGGACTCTAAAATCTGCCAACTCATTACACTCCCAGAAAATATGTTCCCAGTTACCTCTTTTTTCTCCATCCCACCTCCAACATTTGCTATCGATCTGAGAAAAAATTCTCTGGAGTCTACGTGGGGTACAAAAGTATCAATGTAAACATTTCCAAGCAAAGATCCTAAATCTTCTAGATTTTGTTGCATATTTGGAAGACACACATACACACACACACACACATATATATATATATATATATACATATATATATATATATATATATATATATATATATATATGGGTTCACTTTATAACATCGAAATCCTGATATGTCAGGTAAGTGAGTGTTTTGTAAGGGTTTTGAGTGGGAGTTAGAGTGTGTGTGAGGGATTGGAGAATGTGCGTGAGTGAGTGAGCTTTTGTGTTCTGTCTGTGCGATCTCGGAGTTAGTATATATAAGTAGGGGAGTGTGCGGGTGTGAATTGTGTATGTTTGTTTTATTTTGTTTATGTTGTGATGTGGGTGTTGTGTTGTATGTTTAGTGTAGTGTGTGCGGTGTTTTCGGTTATGTGGTTTCACGGGTTTTGTTTGTCGGTGTTTTGTGGATTCGGTTTTATAGTCTCGAGATAGTGAAATTCGATATTTCAGCATTTCGAGGTTATAAAGTGAATCCATATATATATATATATATATAATATATATATATATATATATATATATATATATATATATATATATATATATATATATATATATATATATATATATATATATATATATATATATATATATATCTATATGGATCTAGGACATTTGCTCGAAAAAGCAAGTGTCCGAATCCATATATACTGATCACAGTTTAAGAAAAGTGCTTTAATCGAAAAAGCGCTTCCGTTAAACTATGAAAAATAAAACACACTAAGTAAATGTTTTTGCAGGGGGGCTTCACCCCCCTGCACCCCCAATGTGGGGGGCTGTGCCCCCCACACCCACCTACTTAAATATTCTCACTCCAAGATTGCACTACAGTGGAGTAAATGAATATTCCCTTATTCGCACTGCAGTGCAACCGGCACACCACTCACACATACACAAAATTGCTGCTGCGATGAACAGAAATTTCAGGTATGTGTGAGCGTGAATTTGACTTTCGGTGAAAGTTAAATTCGAGCAAGTGTCCGCGTCTCATATATATATATATATATATATATATATATATATATATATATTATATATATATATATATATATATATATATATATATATATATATTATATATATATATATATATAAAATATAGAAACACTTTATCAGCTTGAAATCCTGAAATATCAAATTTCAGACTCTCGAGCCTATAAAGTTAAATGAACGGAAATCGAGAACCTGGAAATGTCGAATCCAACAATGTTGCACCCACGGTATGGATAGCGTGTTGGGTGAGTGTTGTTTATTTTAGGGTTTTGGGGAGGGATTGTGCATTTGTGAGTGTTGGGATGTTTTATTTGTGGGTTAGGGTAGGTAGGTCAGAGTGTGAGTGTGTTAGTGTTGGGAGTGGTGGTTTTTGTATGCCTGTGATGTGTGTTTGTGCGGGGGGGGGTGGAATGTGTGGTGATGGGCTGCCTGTGTTATGGAGTGTAGTACAACCTCAGAGTTAGTACATATTAGTAGTGGGGGTAAGGGGGTGTGGGGGGATCAGTCCCCCACATGGGGGGTGCAGGGGGACTAGTCTAGTAAGGGTAGGTGTGTGTGTTTATTTAGTTTTGTGTGTGTGTGTGTGTGTGTGTGTGTGTCTGTGTGTGTGTGTGTGTGTGTGTGTGTGTGTGTTGTATTGCTTTTTGTCAGTTTTGGGAGGTGTGTGTGTTTGTGTTTGTATGTGTTGTGTAGTGTGTGCTGTGTCTTTTCACTGTTTTGTGGTTTTGGGAGTTTGGGTTTCGCGGTTTTGTGGCTTCAGTTATTTGGATTTTCAACTTCATGGTCTCGAGATACTGAAATTCGATATTTCAGTATTCTGAGATTATGAAAAAAAATATATATATATATATATATATATATATATATATATATATATATATATGGGTCTACTTTAAAATACCGACACGCCACTTCGCCGACACGCAAACCACCGAGACCAGATAACCGAAAACACAAAAACCGACAACGCAAAACACCGAACACCATTACACCGACACACGAGCGTAAACAACACATTACACTACATAGCATAGCCACTAGCCCTAACCCAAACCCTAACCCTAAGGTCCGACACTATCGCACACTCACCCTACCTGCACCCTAACCCTAACTCACTTAACCCACCCCTAACCCCAAGGTCTGACACTATCGCACACTCACCCTACCTGCACCCTAACCCTAACTCACTTAACCCACCCCTAACCCCAAGGTCCGACACTATCGCACACTCATCCTACCTGCACCCTAACCCTAACTCACTTAACCCACCCAAAAACATAAAGCCTGTCACTATCGCACACTCACCCCACCCGCACCCTAAACCTAACTCACTTAACCCGTCCCGAAACTACAGTCCCTCACTGTCACACACTTACCTTACCTGAACCCCGACTCCGACACTAACACACACTCACCTTTCCCACACCCTAACCCAAAATCCCACAATATCGCACACTTACCTGACCGCTCCTAACTCCGTCACTGTCGCACACTTACCGAGTCGCGTTCCACATTACCCTTGTCGGTCTTTCCGCTTTCGGCAAATTACCCTTTCGGTAAACTAACCTGTCGGTCGTTTGGTCTTCGTCTTCCGCGTGTCGGTGAATCGTCGGTTCGGTCAACTAAAGGGGACCCATATATATATATCCCATTGTTTCTTTGTGAATTGCTTATCCAGTCTCTCTTCCCAATCCTTTCTAACCTCCTCTGATTCCTATAGTTGTCATGCAATATTTTATATGCTGTACTAATTATTCCTTTTTTTAATGGTAGCTTCTGTTTTAGATTCTACTAAAAATTCTACCAGTGCTGGTCTTTCATTTAGGACCCCCTATTTCTTTCTCTTTCCCCATACTCTGATACCAATGTTTGATAGAATGGCTTTAAAAAGTTAACCATAAATAAATTAAAAACATTGTGAACACTTCTGCATACTAAAAATAATAGCTGGTAATAGTGATATACAATTCAGCAGCATTCATTTTCAAGGCAGTTGAATGCAAAGTTGTATTCTTTTGGAAGTCTTCTACCCCAGGGAGCTACCACGTTGATAATATACTACTAAGAATTGACCCAATTAATCAGAATTTAGGAACTTGTGTGGACAGTAACCAATCATTCGACCAATGTGTCCACTGTAGTGAGGAAATCCTTCTATATTAAACAGCTCAGTAATAAAGGGACTGCTTCTATGTCCATGAATGTTATTGAGCTGTCTTTATTCAGCACTCATAACACCAGTCATTGAGTAACACATCCTCTGACATGCATCTGTCCAGACACATTCAACAGATGGAAAGCCCACAGAGATAACTTACAAAATAGATACTACATTTAAACAATTCGCCCTGCATGGGATACAGCAAAACCCTGCCACTTTACTGGGTCTCTTACAGACTGCTAAGAGGTGACCTGTGTCTGGTGTACAAGGCATCCTGTGACCCAGTACTGATGGATGTACTACACATCAGCAAGCCAAGCAGCATCATAAATACTCAGTCCCAGGATTTAGACCTTTTCTGCAAAATCAGCAGTATGATTTGGAGGAATGGGTATATCTCACAGAGGATACCAGTGTTCTGGAAAAGACACCCCCCCCCCCCGGCAAGTAAAATAAAGCTCATCACTGAACAAATTCAAGCCCAATTGGAGGTTACAGACAGGAAATAAGAAATTTATTCCAGGGCTCCCCCCTGTACTACTAATGGACAGAGTCAACTCCTAAATGTTTTTTAACCCATGCTTGGGGCTTTTCAAAATACCTATGGTATGACTCCAGTTATTATCACTAGAGGCCATATGAATAAGACAATGAAGGGGTAAGATCAGTCTAAACATTAAATGTAATAGGTAATTCCATGCACCAAATCAGGAATTTGTCAATGCTTAAAATGGCCCTCAAGGTATCCGTATGCCATAATGATAGAGCTGTAGCAGCACTGATAAACAGTCATCATAGAAAATTGTCACCATTTCGCATGCCTAATAATATAGTAGCAATTCTTTACTTCTTGGGGGTAATGAATTCTGTTTTTCAAAAATATGTACCAGTATTTTTATGTGAGATGTTTTAATTTCTCACAAGTAAAAGAGGGATAACTAGTGATTTACTGTATGTCTACACAAGCACTCTAAAACAGTCTTTATTGTTCTGTACTATGTCATGTAATAATGCTGATATTTCATTTTACTTAGTACGAAATGTATTCTCATTGCATCATAAATGCCTCCATTTATTTTGTGATCAGAGAATAACATCAATCTTAACCTGGGCTCAGACACTCATTTTATTTTATTTATTTTATTTTATTTTACATGTGTTAATCGGAGGAGTCCGGCTGGACAGAGGTCCGTTTTCAGTGGAGGCCCAGGGGGAGAAAAGCTCCACATTCAGTAAGATACAAAACATAAATTGTTGACATGATAATAGAGCTCATACACTAGTTTAACTCAACTATGCATTCACAATAGAGCTCATGTACTAGTTTAGTTATGCATACACAATTTCACACATCAGATAAGATACAAACATAAATCATTGACTTGACATTAGAGGACATAAACTATTTTAGCTATACATTCGTACTTTCACACAGTCATGATGGTTGACATTATTAGCTAGTCTGTACATTTTCTGTGGAGTCTTGGTTGAGAAACTTCACATAGTAGTAATACAGAGGGTGTCCTTGACACGAGTAGCTGAAGTTTAAGTCTAGATATATGCATTCACTGTATACTTCATTCATCATTGTTGGCAATATTGGCTAGTACCACTGCTGGAGGGTGAAAACTGCAAGAGTGAGGGAACAGAGGAGAGGAAAGAGAGCAAGAGTTAGAGGGAGGAGAGGAGAGGAAAGAGAGCAAGTGTTAGAGGGAGGAGAGGAGAGGAAAGAGAGCAAGAGTTAGAGGGAGGAGAAGAGAGGAAAGAGAGCGAGTGTTAGAGGGAGGAGAGGAGAGGAGAGGAAAGACAGCGAGTGTTAGAGGGAGGAGAGGAGAGGAAAGAGAGCAAGTGTTAGAGGGAGGAGAGGAGAGGAGAGGAGAGGAAAGAGCAAGTGTTAGAGGGAACAGAGGAGAGGAAAGAGAGCGAGTGTTAGAGCGAGGAGAGGAGAGGAAAGAGCAAGTTTTAGAGGGAGGAGAGGAGAGGAAAGAGAGTGAGTGTTAGAGGGAGGAGAGGAGAGGAAAGAGAGCGAGTGTTAGAGGGAGGAGAGGAGAGGAAAGAGAGTGAGTGTTAGAGGGAACAGAGGAGAGGAAAGAGAGCAAGTGTTAGAGGGAGGAGAGGAGAGGAAAGAGAGCGAGTGTTAGAGGGAGGAGAGGAGAGGAAAGAGAGTGAATGTTAGAGGGAGGAGAGGAGAGGAAAGAGAGCGAGTGTTAAAGGGAACAGAGGAGAGGAAAGAGAGTGTGTGTTAGAGGGAGGAGAGGAGAGGAAAGAGAGCAAATGTTAGAGGGAGGAGAGGAGAGGAAAGAGAGCGAGTGTTAGAGGGAGGAGAGGAGAGGAAAGAGAGCGAGTGTTAGAGGGAACAGAGGAGAGGAAAGAGAGCAATTGTTAGAGGGAGGAGAGGAGAGGAAAGAGAGTGAGTGTTAGAGGGAGGAGTGGAGAGAAAAGAGAGCGAGTGTTAGAGGGAGGAGAGGAGAGGAAAGAGAGGGAGTGTTAGAGGGAACAGAGGAGAGGAAAGAGAGCGAGTGTTAGAGGGAGGAGAGGAGAGGAAAGAGAGCAAGTGTTAGAGGGAGGAGAGGAGAGGAAAGAAAGCGAGTGTTAGAGGGAACAGAGGAGAGGAAAGAGAGCGAGTGTTAGAGGGAGGAGAGGAGAGGAAAGAGAGCGAGTGTTAGAGGGAACAGAGGAGAGGAAAGAGAGCAAGAGTTAGAGGGAGGAGAGGAGAGGAAAGAGAGCAAGTGTTAGAGGGAGGAGAGGAGAGGAAAGAGAGCGAGTGTTAGAGGGAGGAGAGGAGAGGAAAGAGAGCGAGTGTTAGAGGGAGGAGAGGAGAGGAAAGAGAGCGAGTGTTAGAGGGAGGAGAGGAGAGGAAAGAGAGCGAGTGTTAGAGGGAGGAGAGGAAAGAGAGCGAGTGTTAGAGGGAACAGAGGAGAGGAAAGAGAGCGAGTGTTAGAGGGAGGAGAGGAAATAGAGCGAGTGTTAGAGGGAGGAGAGGAGAGGAAAGAGAGCGAGTGTTAGAGGGAGGAGAGGAAAGAGAGCGAGTGTTAGAGGGAGGAGAGGAGAGGAAAGAGAGCGAGTGTTAGAGGGAACAGAGGAGAGGAAAGAGAGCGAGTGTTAGAGGGAACAGAAGAGAGGAAAGAGAGCGAGTGTTAGAGGGAACAGAGGAGAGGAAAGAGAGCGAGTGTTAGAGGGAACAGAAGAGAGGAAAGAGAGCAAGTGTTAGAGGGAGGAGAGGAGAGGAGAGGAAAGAGAGCGAGTGTTAGAGGGAGGAGAGGAGTGGAAAGAGAACGAGTGTTAGAGGGAGGAGAGGAAAGAGAGGAAGTGTTAGAGGGAACAGAGGAGAAGAAAGAGAGCGAGTGTTAGAGGGAGGAGAGGAGAGGAAAGAGAGCAAGTGTTAGAGGGAGGAGAGGAGAGGAAAGAGAGCGAATGTTAGAGGGAACAGAGGAGAGGAAAGAGAGCGAGTGTTAGAGGGAGGAGAGGAGAGGAAAGAGAGCGAGTGTTAGAGGGAACAGAGGAGAGGAAAGAGAGCAAGAGTTAGAGGGAGGAGAGGAGAGGAAAGAGAGCAAGTGTTAGAGGGAGGAGAGGAGAGGAAAGAGAGCGAGTGTTAGAGGGAGGAGAGGAGAGAAAAGAGAGTGAGTGTTAGAGGGAGGAGAGGAGAGGAAAGAAAGCGAGTGTTAGAGGGAGGAGAGGAGAGGAAAGAGAGCGAGTGCTAGAGGGAGGAGAGGAGTGGAAAGAGAGTGAGTGTTAGAGGGAACAGAGGAGAGGAAAGAGAGCGAGTGTTAGAGGGAGGAGAGGAGAGGAAAGAGAGCGAGTGTTAGAGGGAGGAGAGGAGAGGAAAGAGAGCGAGTGTTAGAGGGAACAGAGGAGAGGAAAGAGAGCAAGTTTTAGAGGGAGGAGAGGAGAGGAAAGAGAGAGCGAGTGTTAGAGGGAGGAGAGGAGAGGAAAGAGAGCGAGTGTTAGAGGGAGGAGAGGAGAGGAAAGAGAGCGAGTGTTAGAGGGAACAGAGGAGAGGAAAGAGAGCGAGTGTTAGAGGGAGGAGAGGAGAGGAAAGAGAGCGAGTGTTAGAGGGAGGAGAGGAGAGGAAAGGGAGCAAGTGTTAGAGGGAACAGAGGAGAGGAAAGAGAGTGAGTGTTAGAGGGAACAGAGGAGAGGAAAGAGACCGAGTGTTAGAGGGAACAGAGGAGAGGAAAGAGAGTGAGTGTTAGAGGGAACAGAGGAGAGGAAAGAGAGCAAGTGTTAGAGGGAGGAGCAAAAGATTTAGGTAGCTGTTCAATCGGCATTAGAATGACCTTAGGATTGGGTAGGAAGAAGAAGCTGACACTTGTACAGTGAGTCGATCAACTAGGGGAGAAACATGGGCATAGCCAGTTTCCTAGATAATGGGTTGTGAGGAGTTTTTTCAATTGGAGGGGGGATGTGGTTGAAGTTAATTGACTTGGGAATGAATTCCAGATATTGGCACTGGAACAGGCAAAGAGAGATTTACCAGCTGTATTTCTGTGTTTGATGACATTGACTAGATTTTGATTATTGGATCTTAAGGTATGAATGGAAGTGTAGGGATGAATTAATTGCTGGAGTGCTGGGATGTTTTCTGGGAGGTAGTAGATTTTGTGTGCTATTGAGAGTTGGTTGAGTAAGAGTAGTTGTGGTAACTCAAGCCAGGTGAGTTGCCTTAGGGCAGGGCAGTGATGTAATCTATAGGATGCATCAGTGGCAAATTTTGCAATCCTGTTGTAACAGGACTCCATTTTGCTTACTTCGCTGTGATGTAGGTTAGTAAATACTGGGGAGGCATAAAGCAGGACAGATAGGAGGTGTGTCCTTGCAATAGTGGCTTTGGTATGTTTGGTGAGGAACTGTTTGTTCCTATAAAGGAGACCCAGCTTTTTGTTGACTTTTTTTATTGTTTGGGCTATGTGTATGTCAAATTTTAAATAGTTGTCAATTTCTACTCCTAGGAGTTTAGTATGGGTGGTTGGGCTGATTATTATGTTTCCCTTTGATTGTATAGTAAAGCTGCTGTTTGTAGGGGGAGATTTTCCTGGACTGAAGAGAATGAGTTTTGTCTTTTTAGGGTTTAGTATTAGTTTGATTTTAGAAAACCAGGATTCTATTTGTGAGAAATTGCTTTGAGTTCTGGTTTGGAGCTAATTTAGGGTGGAGGCAGCACATATGATAGTGGTATCATCTGCATATTGCACAACTGAGGCTGAGAGCAAAGGGTGTGGCTATGTGGTTAGTGAAGAGAGAGAACATCAGTGGACCTAGGATGGACCCTTGTGGGATGCCTATGGCTACTGGTAATAGGGGGGCAGTTGACCTTGCCATAGGACTGCTTGCTGTTGATTGGATAGGTAGTTACTGAACCATGATTTGGTGGAGGGGCTTATGTTAAGGGTAGTTAGAGTGTCTAGGAGCATAGAGTGGTTAACCATATCAAAGGCTTTGGATAAGTCTAGGAATATGGAGGCTTTAAATAGACCGTTGATTCTATGATTATTGACAATATCAGTGAAAGAGAGTAGTGCTGTTGTGGTGCTGTGGTAGGGTCTGAAGCTGTGCTGTGATTTGATTGGTAGGTTGTTTTGCTGGAGGAATTTCATTAATTGAGAATGCACAACTCTTTCCATTATTTTAGATAGAGGAGAAGGAATAGCTACGGGTCAGTAGTTGGTCAGTTCAAGTGATTTGCCTCCTTTATGCAATGGTATGATGTGGGATATTTTCCATAAGTTGGGAACTTTACAGTCTGATATTGATCTATTAATAAGGATGGAAACTGGGTAGGCTATTACTTCTGATGCCATTTGAAGGAAGTCTGCTGGCAGGTTGTCAGTGGCTAGGGTGGTTGGTTTCAGTTTTTTGAGGAGTTTAGCGATTGTATTTGTGGATACTGAGTGCAGGGAGAAGTTAGAGAGGTGGTCTAGTGAGCTGGTATGGTAGGGGGTGTCTGTACATTTGGGAGCATTAGTATTTTGGGTGTTGGCTAGGGCTTGGACAGTTTCAGTAAAAAAATTATTAAACTGAGAGGGGATGTTATCGTGTTTAATTGATAATACAGGTGTGGGGATGGAGGATTTTCCTGGGTGCAATAAGTTGCTTATTGTAGCCCAGAATTTGTTAGGATTATGAACATGTTTTTCTTGCATGGATTTATAGTAGTTAGTTTTGTCTATTTTTATTTGTTTTTTTACTTTGTTCCTAAGCTCTTGATAGTTTTGTTTCAATGAAGCGGTTTTGACTTTGTGAAATTGTAACCCGGATTTGTCCCTTTCTTTCATTAAAGTTTTGGTATCTTTTATTAGCCATGGGGCATATTTGGTTTTTATTCTAATGGTTCTAGAGGGTGTGTGCTGGTTTAGAACCTTTAGGAATGTTGAATTAAAGTACTGTACAACTTTGTCTATAGGTAGTTGTTTTAGGGGGTTCCAGTTGCAGTATTTAAGTGCATTGGTAAATTCAGTGTGTTTAAAAGATTGTTTGTTCCGTATTACCCTGAGTAGAGGTTGGTGAGTATGGTGTGGTCTATTCCTAATTATGTAGGTTGCTTGGTGGTCACTCAGACTCTCTGGAAGACAGCCTGATTGCTGTGCTTAAGTGGGGTCAGATACCAGAATCCAGTCTAGTATAGAGTGCAGTATTTAAGTGCATTGGTAAATTCAGTGGGTTTAAAAGATTGTTTGTTCCGTATTACCCTGAGTAGAGGTTGGTGAGTATGGTGTGGTCTATTCCTAATTATGAGGGTTGCTTGGTGGTCACTCAGACTCTCTGGAAGACAGCCTGATTGCTGTGCTTAAGTGGGGTCAGATACCAGAATCCAGTCTAGTATAGAGTGGTGTTTGCTTTTCTTTGCATGTCAATAGGAGGGCACAGGCACTCATACACATGGATGTCAGTAGCGGGGCACAGACGCTCATACACATGCATGTCAGTAGGGGGCACAGACACTCATACACATGCATGTCAGTAGTGGGGCACAGACAGTCATACACATGCATGTCAGAAGGGGGGCACAGACACTCATACACATGCATGTCAGTAAGGGGGCACAGAAACTCATACACATGCATGTCAGTAGGGGGGCACAGACACTCAGACACATGCATGTCAGTACGGGGGCACAGACACTCATACACATGCATGTCAGTAGGGGGGCACAGACACACATACACATGCATGTCAGTAGGAGGGCACAAACACTCATACAAATGCATGCCAATAGTGGGGCACAGACAGTCATACACAAGCATGTCAGTAGGGGGGCACAGACACTCATACACGTGCATGTCAGTAGGGGGACACAGACACTCATACACAAGCATGTCAGTAGGGGGCACAGACACTCATACACATGCATGTCAGTAGGGGGGCACAGACACTCATACACATGCATGCATACACATGCATGTCAGTAGGGGGCACGGACACTCATACACATGCATGTCAGTAGGGGGCACAGACACTCATACACACGCATGTCAGTAGGGGGGCACAGACACTCATACACATGCATGTCAGTAGAGGGGCACAGACACACATACACATGCATGTCAGTAGGAGGGCACAGACACACATACACATGCATGTCAGCAGTAGGAGGGCACAGATACACATACACATGCATGTCAGTAGGAGGGCACAGACACACATACACATGCATGTCAGTAGGGGGGCACAGACACTCATAAACATGCATGTCAGTAGGGGGCACAGACACTCATACACATGCATGTCAGTAGAGGGGCACAGACACACATACACATGCATGTCAGTAGGAGGGCACAGACACACATACACATGCATGTCAGCAGTAGGAGGGCAGAGATACACATACACATGCATGTCAGTAGGAGGGCACAGACACACATACACATGCATGTCAGCAGTAGGGCACAGACAGTCATACACATGCTTGTCAGTAGGGGGCACAGACACACATACACATGTATTTTAGTAGGGGGCACAGACACTCATACACATGCATGTCAGTAGGGGGCACAGACACTCATACACATGCATGTCAGTAGGGGGTACAGACACTCATACACATGCATGTCAGTAGGGGACACAGACACTCATACACATGTATATCAGTTGGGGGCACAGACACTCATACACATGCATGTCAGTAGAGGGACACAGACACTCATACACATGTATGTCAGTAGGGGGGCACAGACACTCATAAACATGCATGTCAGTAGGGGGACACAGACACTCATACACATGCATGTCAGTAGGGGGACACAGACACTCATACACATGCATGTCAGTAGGGGGCACAGACACTCATACACATGCATGTCAGTAAGAGGGCACAGACACTCATACACATGCATGTCAGTAGGGGGCACAGACATACACATGCATGTCAGTAGGGGGCACAGAAATCATACACATGCATGTTAGTATGGGGGCAAAGACACTCACACATGCATGTCACTTGGGGGACACAGACACTCATATGTATGCCTATCAGTAGGGGGTCACAGACACGCATACACATGCATGTCAGTAGTGGGGCACAGACATGCATACACATGCATGTCAGTAGGGGGGCACAGACACGCATACACATGCATGTCAGTAGGGGGGCACAGACACACATACACATGCATGTCAGTAGGGGG
The DNA here is from genome assembly GCF_019279795.1 of Protopterus annectens. Lineage (NCBI taxonomy): Eukaryota > Metazoa > Chordata > Ceratodontiformes > Protopteridae > Protopterus > Protopterus annectens. The sequence goes on along the minus strand of NC_056731.1, from coordinate 1,876,535,263 downwards.
CACAGACACGCATACACATGCATGTCAGTAGGGGGCACAGACACGCATACACATGCATGTCAGTCGGGGGCACAGACACTCATACACATGCATTTCAGTAGGTACAACAACAGAAACACAAACGTTGCTTACGTGTGTCCATATTAAGATGTAAAAGCTCATCGGTATTACGATTGTGTACAATGAGTTCTCTTTGATTATTTTGCATGATAATTTCCTCTTGCTCTTTTGCTTTGATCATAGATTAAGGGACAGACTTAACCTCAGGACAGTCACAGACACACACACACACATACACACACACACACACACACACACACACACACACACACACACACACACACACACACACACGTACACGCACACAAACATACATGTGAGTATATATATATATATATATATATATATATATATATATATATATATATATATATATATATATATATATATTCACCTACTCTCACTCAGGAGATGGCTCTTATTCACAGCTGTGATGTGGAAACTTTTCTGAGGCATGCATATAGTACCAATGGCATCTCTCGTTTGTAACCATTAATTTCTCTTAAATCCTGCTTGAAAGTTATTGAATGGCACTGACAAGAAAAAAGAGGTGGAATATAATGGAAAACTTGGCATAGATTTTCAGACTTTGAGAACAGCAATGCAAATCAGGCCAGCTTTTCTAATACAATAATATTTTATAAACCTAAATTTGTGTTGTATGTTATTTATTTGTTTATCCTTTGTTAACCTGGTTAGTCCCACTAGGCTAGTTGCCTCTTTACAGGGGAGACCCAAGGTGGTATTTATACTACTGGGAAAATTAGCGAAGACATCGGGTAACTTCCACTACTCTTTACAATAGGTACCATGGAATATTTTGCTTCCACCTGTGGTATCACCAGCTCATGCAGATGGGACCTCTTTTTATGGTCTCATCCAAAGGATGAGACATTTAGGAGTGCAGCACCCCCTAATACTGAGTGCAGTGTCACCTGGAGTGAGAATAGAACCCACAGCCTTTTGGTTTCCTACTACCTGCTGCCCAACTGACACTGCACTTTGCATGAGCTACCTCCAACTTAAGCTGATGGGACCGTGATTTAATGTCTCATCCAATGGACGACATACTCAGGAGTAGAACACCATCCTTATGCTGCAGTGCAGAATCACCAGTACATCTGCCTGATGTGGAAATATGTTACTTCTTTACAGTTAACTGGTGGTGAATAATTCCTGTATAACATGACATACCATTACATAACATAATATAACATAACATAAAGTAATATTTTTTTCATTTTTTTTTACTCCTTGCACTCTTACCACTCAACTTCTTTGCTTGAGAATTATGGACAAAGCCAAAAATTATTTAAATTATTTACAGATTTTGAATAGTTCTCTTTTAAGCTTGCTAGAATAACACATTTTTCATTGGTATGCATTTTCTGAAGGACATAAAGTCTGAAATTCAAAAGTTTATCATTATTTAGTGATTACAGTCTTCAATGATTTTCCAGAAAAACACCAATTTTATAAGAAGCACACAAAAATATGAAGTAAAAATCTGGACATTCTGTGAAATTATAGAAAGTTGAGAGGTATGCCTGTAGCTGAGCATCTGTTACTCCTGGGGCTTCCACTTATCCACTGGATTTACCAAACCCCAACTAGTCACCTCCAGACTAATGCTGACCCATGTTTGAAGCTGGTGAAGAGATTTGAGGTGCCCGGATCACCATCACATGGCTCCCTTGGGTATTTTCTCCTACTCCACCCCTTACAAACTGTCCAGTAACACACTGTGGGAGGGCTGTGTAATGGATGTTAGTGCTGTTCTATGCCTGACTTCTGCAAGGGGCTGATATCAGCAAGACACCCTGCCCACCCTCAGGCAACATGACATGGTTGTTTTTCAGATCTGTACTAGGAAAAGCAACCAGACAAATGTGTCCTGATTGTGCTCAACTCCTGATTGTGCTCAACTCCCTCTAAGACAGACGCATCCAGCCTTGCTGCCTGTACTGTCAAACACCAAAGCTGCTATTTTAATTCAGTCACCTGGGCTGTAGTCAGGGATTTATCCCTCTATACAATCCGTGCAGCCTACTTCTGTAACATATCTGTCTGAATGCACTGAAACAGATCTTTGTTTTAAATTGTACTTCCCAGCTGTCCCATTCTTTCTATAATGTGCACTTGCCAACTGACTCAAATGTCCTCTTTTTATTGGCCACACCTCATTAACCATGAAAGCTGCAGTTCAGCTGCAGTGCAGGCTACAATTCAACATTAACAAATACATTCTGGTTAATACTATGGACTGATAAAAGTCCAATTGTGCTTTTGGTGCTCTGCATTCCAAAGTCTCATTTGCAGATTTAAGCTGTTCATTTCTACAAAACTCTGACATTGAACTGGCACTAGTATGTCAGACTTCTGTAATCATATTGAGTGGCTGGGTTTACAACAAGTGCTCCCATACAATTAGCTTGCAACAGTCTTTCTTACAACTCACTTGTATTTGTAACTGTCTTGACTGCCACTACACTGATTTGCATGCAGAACCAGTAAGCTAACTATCCCTCCAAATCCCTGACCCTAATCATAAAAACAACTCTCGATTACTCCCTAAACCTAAAATCCCTCTCCCCTCCATAACCCTAACCATGCACTAATACCCTATCGCTCCCTAAACCTAAAATCCCCCTCACCTGTCTAAATCTAAAGTTCTCCCTCTCCGCTTCCATTCCCCACATTCCATTTCCACAATGAGAACCACAAATAATTGCACAAATAAGCAGCTCAAACTGCACAGCTTATGGAGAACGATGCACCTTGTAGCTCCAACAACAGAAAAGCTTTCTTTCCCTACCCCTGGGAAATTTCATCCTTAATGGGATTAATAAAGGTGTTTATTCATTTAATTATTTTCTATTAATTTCATTAACTTAATTGTTTTTAATTTAGGTGCTTATATAAGCTAGATGTACTATCTGAAGTCAGTTCTGATGAAGTTTGAATGTGTTTAAGAAAGAAGCACTCAATGTTTTATTAAAGTGTGCATTATTTTTTTTCTATTTTTGGAGCTACAAGGTGCTTCATTCTCCACAAGTTGTACAGTTTGAGGAGCTTAACTGTACAATTATTTGTGGTTCCTGGTTGTTTAATTGTACAAACCACTTGTTTTGGTTACTATTTCCACAATGAGACCTTGATGGCTGTTGACCATTGTAGAAGCTATATCCCAGAAGTCATGTTTGAGTTTAAGTAGCTGCTCGGCCAGATGGGCAGATGGAGAATCAACAGCTCAGTCCCTGTCTGCGAGTAATTGGAAATCAAGCAGCTGGGGACTGAGCAGCTATAAAGATCTCTGTGGGGATATAGGTTCATAGGTTCATAGGTTCATACTAGGCTATCTGCCCTAGGGCATTTATAAGCCTAGCCAGAGTGTGTTTGGCTTTCGCCACCCATTTTAAATTAATTTTGCTATGCCCTTTTTCGAGGTTAGTATACTGTGCCTCTGTCTAACAGTGACACAGAAGTGATACCCGAGGTAAACCTATGATCTCCCATCCACTCATCAAGATTCCTCTTGAAGAGAGTCAATGAGGGACTCTGCCTAACCTGGACTGGGATTTTATTCCAGAGTGAAGGGAGCCTCTGGCTTATGAATCTGTCCCTCCAGCATGTCCTATTTATTTCAGTGCTGAGGTTCAAGTCTCTTGAGCGCGTAGCTCAATAGGATTTGGATTTTCTGAGGTGCAGCATGTCCATTAATTCCGGGTTGGACATGGCTTTATATGTCAGGCACAGATCGCCTCTGAGCAGGTGGTATGCCACTGAGTAGAGTTTCTTTAACCGGGCAGCATATGGCATCTGTTTGAGCCCTATGATCCTCTTGGTGAGGTAATTTTGGGGTCTTTCCAGTTGCTGCAGGTGTCTGGTAGGGTACATCCCGAAAGGGGCATTGTACTCAATTATGGGCCTGATGAGGGATGAGTAAAAAGGCACGATGACCTCCCCTGATCTAGATGTGAATCCCTTCATGATTAGGTGGGCTATATAAAATGTTTTTCTAACCACTTTGGCCACGTGGTTGTCAAATGAGAGATTGCTATCAACTTGGGTCCCCAGGTCCCTAATTACTTCTTTTGTACTTAATGGATTACCACCTATGTGGTAATTTGTGGGCACTTTGTTTTTGCCAAAGGGGATGACTATACACTTTTTGGCGTTTAGCTTGAGGCCATGGCTCTGGCACCAGTTGTCTGTTTCTATGAGGCCCTTTTGGAGGATGCTTGTGTCGGCTGGAGAGTCGATTATGGTTCCCAGTTTGCAGTCATCTGTGAACTTAGTCAGCCACAGTCCTTCCATGTTGGCCTGTACCTCCGAGAAATATATACCGAACAAGAGAGGTCCCAGGACTGAGCCTTATGGGATGCCACTTGTAATTGGTTTGGAGTCTGACATGGCTCCAGCAATTCTAACCATGTGGGTTCTGTCCTTGAGCCAGTTTGCAACCCATCTAGTGACATAGGGGTTTATATTTAAGCTGGTGAGCTTATCTATAATGCCCAAGTAGGGTATTGTATCGAAGGCTTTTGCGAGGTCCAGGTAGGCTGTGTGGACCACCTTCCCCTCGTCAATGGCCTTGGTGGCTGTTTCAAAGAAATCAACCAGGTTTAAGAGGCAGGATCTGCCCTTAACAAAGCCGAACTGGGTAGGATCCAGTGTCTGTAGGTCCCCAATATCTTTATTTATGAGGTTCATGATGATCCTTTCCATAGCTTTGCAGACTAAGCTAGTCAGGCTTATGGGGCGATAATTTCCAGGATCCGTTGAGGCACCACCTTTGTGGAGAGGGACCACTGTTGCTGTATGCCACTCTTTGGGTACATATCCTGTAGTAAGGCTAAGATTGAACAGTAGTTTTATGTTTGGGTTTAGCTCTTCTTGGAGTTCATGTAGGATGCAGCCCAGCACACCGTCTGGTCCCATTGATGCTGTGTTTTATGCTTTGAAGAGGGCAGCTCTTACCTGAGCATCTGAGATGTCAGGGGGGCAGCACTCTGCTAGGATAAATATTTGCCCTTTTGGTGGGGGGGGGGAGAAGTTTGCACTGAACCTGTCAGCTAGGATGTTGGCAATGTCTGTGGGTTCAGTGTACTTTTTGTCATTTTGGACTAATTCTGAGCATATATGACATCTGATGCATGCTATGGATAGGTTACAGTTTTCATGTCATATCTATCTAGTCTCAAGTCTCATTTCAAATGCCTTAGGTGATATTGCTATATTATTGTAAAAGAATTTGCTACTGCAACTCAGCAATGGGTCTACTTTCAAATCCTGTATTACGCAAGCTCAAATGACACAAGATCGAGACTGGAAGACCGAAAATTCACTTTACAGAAAGTTTAAAGCACCAAGTTTCAAAATATCGAAAAATCGAAAGCAAACATTACAACCCTGCCCTCCACTGATGCACAATTCCCAAAACAGTGAAAATTATTTAGTTTCAAAGCAACACTTCTTTTCTTTAACCACTTCAAGCTTCAACAGTTAAATACCAGCCTTTCATGTAGATTCCATCAAGGAAAATTCATGATTTTCACCATTACAGCTTTAACAATCTAGCGATTGCATTAAGGAAATCAACAGTGTTGTAGCTCTGCTTGCTATGTAGTAAGGTTTCAGACTGGCAGTGCCGACTGATACGTTTTCATTTCTTTGGTGAAGGTGGATGTCCAGCTGACATATAAATGCAGAGCTCTTCTTCCCTGTTCTGTTCTCAAACTAAAGCTGTAATAAGAACATACTACTCAGAAACAGCTCCTCGTGGTCCTGCAGAGTGGTCCTAGCAGCAGAGAACTGAGAAAAGCGACTACTTTCCTGATTTAAGTATTGTTTGCTGTTTTTTACCTAAAATACCTTCTCTTGCTTACTTTGAACAAGCTTAAACTGTTTTTTTAGCTGTTTGTTGCATTATATATTATCTGCACTTAAAGTTACACTTGGTCGAAAATTGGTCGAAAGCTTGTTTGTTTGTTTGTTAAATTTAACTGTTGAGGCTGCCCACTAAAGTCTGCTAGCCTGTGTAACTGATTTATTACTGTTTCCCGCATTTCTGTGTGCTTTCTATCTCAAAAACAAAAAAAACAAAAAAAATATCCTTGTTTTCCCGCCTCTCCTCAACTAGTTTAGACCAGTATACAGGCTTTGCTGTATTCTGGGCTGTGGTGTAGTTCCTGTGTTGTCCATTGTTTACTTGGATAGAAGGAAGTTTCTTTGCTCACCAGTGGGAGTGGGGAGCCTTGAGCAGCCTATCTGTCCCTGAAGGAGTGACTTCAGCACAAGAGCTTGTAGTAATTGGTTGTTTTGGACCATTTCTAGCTCTTTTGAAGTTCCCTGTTTAAAATCCACCTCTGAGTGTTTTTTCTGGCTATACTACTCAGAAACAGCTCCTCGTGGTCCTGCAGAGTGGTCCTAGCAGCAGAGAACTGAGAAAAGCGACTACTTTCCTGATTTAAGTATTTTTTGCTGTTTTTTACCTAAAATACCTTCTCTTGCTTACTTTGAACAAGCTTAAACTGTTTTTTAGCTGTTTGTTGCATTATATATTATCTGCACTTAAAGTTACATTTGGTCGAAAATTGGTCGAAAGTTTGTTTGTTTGTTTGTTAAATTTAACTGTTGAGGCTGCCCACTAAAGTGTGCTAGCCTGTGTAACTGATTTATTACTGTTTCCTGCATTTCTGTGTGCTTTCTATCTCAAAAACAAAAAAAAAAAAAAATATCCTTGTTTTCCCGCCTCTCCTCAACTAGTTTAGACCAGTATACAGGCTTTGCTGTATTCTGGGCTGTGGTGTAGTTCCTGTGTTGTCCATTGTTTACTTGGATAGAAGGAAGTTTCTTTGCTCACCAGTGGGAGTGGGGAGCCTTGAGCAGCCTATCTGTCCCTGAAGGAGTGACTTCAGCACAAGAGCTTGTAGTAATTGGTTGTTTTGGACCATTTCTAGCTCTTTTGAAGTTCCCTGTTTAAAATCCACCTCTGAGTGTTTTTTCTGGCTAAACTACTCAGAAACAGCTCCTCGTGGTCCTGCAGAGTGGTCCCAGCAGCAGAGAACTGAGAAAAGCGACTACTTTCCTGATTTAAGTATTTTTTGCTGTTTTTTACCTAAAATACCTTCTCTTGCTTACTTTGAACAAGCTTAAACTGTTTTTTTAGCTGTTTGTTGCATTATATATTATCTGCACTTAAAGTTACATTTGGTCGAAAATTGGTCGAAAGTTTGTTTGTTTGTTTGTTTGTTAAATTTAACTGTTGAGGCTGCCCACTAAAGTGTGCTAGCCAGTGTAACAGATTTATTACTGTTTCCTGCATTTCTGTGTGCTTTCTATCTCAAAAACAAAAAAAATAAAAAAATATCCTTGTTTTCCCGCCTCTCCTCGACTAGTTTAGACCAGTATACAGGCTTTGCTGTATTCTGAGCTGTGGTGTAGTTCCTGTGTTGTCCATTGCCTTACTTGGATAGAAGGAAGTTTCTTTGCTCACCAGTGGGAGTGAGGAGCCTTGAGCAGCCTATCTGTCCCTGAAGGAGTGACCTCAGCACAAGAGCTTGTAGTAATTGATTGTTTTGGACCATTTCTAGCTCTTTTGAAGTTCCCTGTTTAAAATCCGCCTCTGAGCATTTTTTTCTGGCTATACTACTCAGAAACAGCTCCTCGTGGTCCTGCAGAGTGGTCCTAGCAGCAGAGAACTGAGAAAAGTGACTACTTTCCTGATTTAAGTATTTTTTGCGTTTTTTACCTAAAATACCTTCTCTTGCTTACTTTGAACAAGCTTAAACTGTTTTTTAGCTGTTTGTTGCATTATATATTATCTGCACTTAAAGATACATTTGATCGAAAATTGGTTGAAAGTTTGTTTGTTTGTTAAATTTAACTGTTGAGGCTGCCCACTAAAGTGTGCTAGCCTATGTAACTGATTTATTACTGTTTCCTGCATTTCTGTGTGCTTTCTATCTCAAAAACAAAAAAAAACAAAAAAAAATATCCTTGTTTTCCCGCCACTCCTCGACTAGTTTAGACCAGTATACAGGCTTTGCTGTATTCTGGGCTGTGGTGTAGTTCCTGTGTTGTCCACTGTCTTACTTGGATAGAAGGAAGTTTCTTTGCTCACCAGTGAGAGTGGGGAGCCTTGAGCAGCCTATCTGTCCCTGAAGGAGTGACCTCAGCACAAGAGCTTGTAGTAATTGGTTGTTTTAGACCATTTCTAGCTCTTTTGAAGTTCCCTGTTGAAAATCAGAGTTTGCGCGGCTTTGCACGATTCTGCGTATAGCGCAGCGCCGGTTAAACAAGGTTAAACTTTTTCTAGCTCCGCCAAGTCTGCTCTTCAAATTTTCCCTTAAGAAAGCTCTACTCTTATAATAATCAGTCTACTCGCTTTATTATAAGCCTAGCACTTGTTCTCAAAACCTCTCATCTAAGTAAGCACTCTCAAACTAAAGTAAGTACTACATCCACCTACCACCCCTGTGAGTACCCACTTCCCTTAAAGGCACAGCACTCCCTTATAATATTCTAGCATGTCGAGTGGTAGATTACTAGCATCCTCTCAGGTTCAGCTGGTTAATCTGGGAATCTTGAGACAATGCTACAATTGTCTCATGTACACAGACAACCCCCTCCTCCCCCCAACAAACACAAATACATGTGAGAGATGAAACTATATAGCCAAACTGGAGGCTGAACTCTCTCAACTCAGGACTGGCAAGACCAGACAGGAGGAGAAGGTAACCACACACACAGCAATCCCAGTCCCACATAGACCTACCACAACTGCAAACCAAACACATAATAACACAAAGACATACACGGAGGCTCTAACAAAAAACTTACCAAAACAACAGAGGCTCCCAAAGCAGACACTCAAAAATCCACCACCTCAAAACATAACACATGCAACACATACTTCAATAAATCAGTGTGTCAAACAATCACAGCCCTTAAGGCCAAACACCATGCCTGATACACTAGTAATAGGTGACTCTATAGTCAGACACACTGACGTTCCGCTTACCAGGCTGAACAAGGAGAGGGTAACGGTGAGCTGCCTATCGGGAGCTAGGATCCGCCACATAACACACGCACTCAGGTCACTCCAAAGCAAGTACAAATATGACTTCGTCATTGTCCATGCTGGCGAGAATGACCTGAGATGTACCTCCCTGGACTACATGAAAAGAGACATAGAGGAGCTCTCTGATTATGTAGCCCAGGCTGGTATGACCCTGACCCTGAGCAGCATCTTGCCCTCACCAAGAATGATGCCACAATACAAAGACAAGATGATCAGCTTTAATAATTGGCTCAATTACTGGTGTCATTCTAGGGGGATCCAATGTCTGTCTGCTTGGGATGACATGCTGGACAAGCCACACTGCTTCGCAAGGGACAGCTTGCACCTGTCACCACTGGGCTTCCGGATATTGGCTAAGGCTCTTGCCACCCCCATAGTGCCTTTTTTAGGCAAGGCTCAAAAGACAAACCCACCTCCTTAGAAAACAAAAATGGAAAAAAATTAAGGGTAATGCTGCTCAATGCCAGAAGTCTAAATCTCAAGATGCAGGCTATCGAAGCACTCCTCAGTATGGACAACATCGATGTCTGTGCAGTAACTGAAACCTGGTTCAAGGCTCCTGAGAGCACCCCAGTGGTACCAGGCTATACCTCGTATCATACTTTTCGGCCCCAAAACTCGGGCCAAACCAAAAAGGGAGGGGGAGTGTCCATATTCATCAAGGACACCCACACCTCCAGGTTAGTGGCAACACATGAAGCATCAGAGACCATCCAGGTGCAACTAACCATAGATAAAACTGCTATACAACTGGTAGCATGTTACAGACCACTATCCCAATCTCAGGAACCCCATTCAGCCTTCCTGAAGACATTGGAGGATATGAATGTCTCACCAAACACCATCATATTGGGAGACTTCAACTACCCTAACATAGACTGGGTGCATTATTCTAGCCCTAACACCCTAGCCCAAAGGTTCCTGGAATTCATAAATTCAAATGCAATGGAATAGCTAGTCACCTCTCCCACAAGGGGAGATAATATACTAGACCTGATCATCACAAACATGGGGACAAAGTGCTCCACACCAGAGGTATACCTCTCACTAGTGAGATCTGACCACAAACTAATCACCCTGGATATACATATCCCACCTCCACCCCCAACACAAAAGACTACAGTGAAAATCTTCTCAAAAGCTGACTTTACACTTCTTAAGACTGAGATGGTATCCTTTAAGCCCACTGGGCCAGTGGAAACCACATCCCAGAATGCTGAATCCTTCACAAATGCTTTCTACGGACATCTCCAAGAATGCATGGATCATGCAATCCCAAATAAAACCAAGACCCTCCCCATCAAGGGCAGGCGTCCTGTCTGGTGGACCCCAGCCATAAACATATTGTATAACAAAAGAAGGAAGCTACTGCACGACAGAGCAAAATCCCATAAAGAGAAGGCATCTCTGATCAGCACTAGTAGAAAGCTACGTTCTCTCATAAAAACATCCAAGGCCAACTTTGAGAGAAAAACCGCTATGGACACTAAAGATAACCACAAGGCCTTCTTCTGCTATGTTAGAAACCTGGGCGGAAACCCTCAGATATGCTTAGAGTTAGTTCACAATGACAAAAAATACACTGAACCCACAGATATTGCCAACATTCTGGCAGACAGGTCCAGTGCAAATTTCTCCCCTCCCTCACCCCCAAAAGAAGAAATACTTATCCCAGCTCAATGTAACCTCCCTGTCATCTCAGATGTCCAGGTGAGAACTGCCCTCAGCAAAGCTAAAAACACAACATCAATGGGACCTGACGGTATCCCAGGTTGCGTGCTACGTGAACTCCAAGAGGAGCTAAACCCGCACATAAAAATGCTATTTAACCTTAGCCTTACTACAGGATATGTACCTGAACACTGGCGTACAGCAACAGTGGTCCCACTCCACAAAGGAGGCACCTCCACAGACCCTGGTAACTACCGCCCCATAAGCTTAGCCAGCCTGGTCTGCAAAGCTATGGAAAGAATCATTATGGAACTCATAAACAGAGACATTGGGGACCTACAGACACTTGATCCCACCCAGTTCGGCTTTGTAAAGGGCAGATCCTGCCTTTTGAACCTGGTTGACTTTTTCAAAACAGTCACTAGAGCCATTGACGAGGGCAAAGCAGTCCATACAGCCTACCTGGACTTGACTAAAGCCTTCGACACAATACCCCACTCAGGCATCATAGACAAGCTCAACAGCTTAAATGTAAATCCATATGTCACAAGATGGGTTGCAAACTGGCTAAAGGATAGAACCCATAAAGTCAAAATCACTGGAGCCATGTCAGACTCAAAGCCAGTCACAAGTGGTGTCCCACAGGGCTCTGTCCTGGGACCCTTCTTGTTCGGCATTTATTTCTCAGATGTGAAAGCAAACATGGGAGGGTTGTGGCTGACAAAGTTCGCAGATGACTGCAAACTAGGTGCCATAGTCAATACACCAGCTGACACATACATCCTACAGAAAGGCCTCACTGAAATGGACAACTGGTGCCGGAGTCATGGCCTTAAACTAAATGCCAAAAAATGTATAGTCATCACCTTTGGGAAAAACAAAGTACCCACAAATTATCACATAGACAGTAACCCACTGAGTACGGAAAAAGTAATCAGAGACCTGGGGACCCAAGTCGATAGTGACCTCTCATTTGACACCCACATTGCCAAAGTGGTTAGAAAGACTTTCTACCTTGCCCACCTTATCATGAAGGGATTCACATCCAGATCAAAGGAGGTCATTGTACCCCTATACTCCTCCCTTATCAGGCCCATGATTGAGTACAATGCCCCATTTGGTATGTACCTCACCCGGCACTTGCAACAGCTGGAGAGACCCCAAAAGTACCTCACCAAGAGGATCAAGGGTCTCCAACATATGTCATATGCTGCCAGACTAAAGAAACTCCAGCTCTATTCAGTAGCATACCGCCTACTCAGAGGTGATCTGTGCCTGACTTACAAGGCCATGTCCAATCAGGAATTGATGGACATGCTCCACCTCAAAAAATCCAAATCCATCAGAACCACATGTGATAAAGATTTAAACCTCAGCACAAATATGAATAGGACATGCTGGAGGGACAGATTCATAACTCAGAGGCTTCCCATACTCTGGAACAGAATCCCAGTCCATGTTAGGCAGAGCCCCTCACTGACTCTCTTCAAGAGAAATCTTGACGAGTGGATGGGAGATCGTAGGTTTACCCCGGGGGTCATCTCTCTGTCACTACTAGAAAGAGGCACAGTAAACTAATTCTATTATGTAAGGGGGTCTTCACTGTGTCACTACTAGACAGAGGCACAGTATTCTAAATCTATTCTGTACACTTTTGTACCATTACATGGGGTGGTGAAAGCCACATCACTATGGCTAGGCTTATAAATGCCCCAGGGCAGATAGCCTAGTACTAAACTATGAAACTATGAAACTATAAAGATCAGCGGCACAATGACCTATAATACATTTCAGCCACCTATACCAGGATTCAACCGAATTCGGTGTTCTAGGCAAGAACAGAGCATTAAAGTCTGAATATTCCAAAAAGAAATCAGAAATAAAGGAGGGAATCTGACAAAAGAAGCAGGTCTAGTCAAAAATGTTCTAGGATTCACCAATAAGCACCATTTAGAAAAGTACTTTAATATGTCTTTTCCTTCATCTGGAGAAATTGCTTTCAATTCATAAAATGCAGGTAACAGTTCACTTTCACTTAATGCTAAAGCAACGAAGCTCTTAATAGTGGGCTGAAACTGTAATGAAGAGTTATACAAATATGTTAATCCTAACGATTGCACTTTCCTCCAAATATTTTGGCTAAAATGAAAGAAGCATCCTTTGTTCATAACTCCTCTTCTTCTTCTTCTTCTTCTTCTTCTTCTTCTTCTTCTTCTTTCAGCTGCTCCCATCGGGGGTCGACACAGCAGATCAACTGTTTCCATTTCTTCCTGTCCTCTGCATCTTGCTCTGTCACACCAACCACCTGCATGTCCTCTCTCGCCACATCCTTAAACCTTATCTTAGGCCTTCCTCTTTTCCTGTTACCTGGCAGCTTCATCCTTAGCATCTTTTTCCCAATATACTCTGCATCCCTCCTCAGCACATGTCCAAACCAATGTAATCTTGCCTCTCTGGCTTTGTCTCCAAACCTTCCAATCTGGGCTGACCCTCTAATATACTTATTCCTAATCCTGTCCATCCTAGTCACACCCAGTGCAAATCTTAACATCTTCATTTCTGCCACGTCAAGCTCTGACTCCTGCCTTTTTGTCAATGACACTGTCTCCAACCCATATAACATAGCTGGTCTCACTACCCACTTGTAGACCTTCCCTTTAACTCTTACTGGTACTCATCTGTCACAAATCACTCCTGACACTCTTCTCCACCCACTCCATCCTGCCTGTACTCTCTTCTTCACCTCTCTTCCACACTCACCATTACTCTGAACTGTTGATCCCAAGTATTTAAACTCATCCACCTTCACCACCTCTACTCCCTGCATCCTCAACATTCCTCTATCCTCCCTCTCATTCACACACATATATTCTGTCTTAGTCCTGCTGACCTTCATTCCTCTTCTCTCTAGAGCATATCTCCACCTCTCCAAGGTCTCCTCCACCTGTTCCCTACTCTCACTACATATCACAATGTCATCTGCAAACATCATAGTCCACGGGGACTCCTCTCTGATTTCGTCTGTCAACCTGTCCATCACCATTACAAATAAGAAAGAGCTCAGAGCTGAACCTTGATGTAATCCCACCTCCACCTTAAACGCATCCGTCACTCCCACCGCAGACCTCACCACTGTCACACTACCCTCGTACATATCCTGTACCACTCTTACATACTTCTCTGACACTCCCGACTTCCTCATACAATACCACAACTCCTCTCTAGGCACCCTGTCATATGCTTTCTCTAAATCTACAAAGACACAATGCAACTCCTTCTGACATTCTCTGTACTTCTCCATCAACACTCTCAAAGCAAAGATTGCATCTGTAGTGCTCTTTCCTGGCATGAAACCATACTGCTGATCACTAATCATCACCTCCCTTCTTAACCTAGTTTCCACTACTCTTTCCCATAACTTCATGCTGTGACTGATCATTTTAATCCCTCTGTAGTTACTGCAGCTCTGCAAATCATCCTTCTTCTTAAAAATAGGTACCAAAACACTTTTTCTCCATTCCTCAGGCATCCTCTCACTTTCCAAGATTTCATTAAACAATCTAGTTAAAAACTCCACTGCCATTTCACCTAAACACCTCCATGCTTCCACAGGTATGCCATCTGGGCCATCAGCCTTTCCGTTCTTCATCCTCTTCATAGCTATCCTTACTTCCTCCTTGCTAATCCACTGCACTTCATGATTCACTATCCGTACATCATCCAACTTTCTCTCCCTCTCATTCTCTTCATTCATCAGCCCCTCAAAGTACTCCTTCCATCTGCTCAACACACTCTCCTCAATTATGAGTACGTTTCCCCTCATTATCCTTTATCACCCTTACCTGCTGCACATCTTTACTAGCTCGGTCCCTCTGTCTAGCCAATCGGTACAGGTCCTTTGCTCCCTCCTTAGTGTCCAACATTTTATACAACTCATCATATGCCTTATCCTTAGCCTTTGACACATCTCTCTTTGCCATGCACTTCATCACCTTATACTCTTGTCTACTTTCTTCATCTCTCTGACAATCCCACTTCTTCTTCACCAACCTCGTTCTCTGTATACTCTCCTGTACTTCTTCATTCCACCACCAGGTCTCCTTGTCCTTCTTCCTCTTTCCAGATGTCACATCAAGCACCTTTCTAGCCATCTGTCTTACTAGCTCTGCTGTAGTTACCCAGCTATTCGGTAACTTCACTGCCACCCAGTGCCTGTCTTAACTCTTCCCTTAACATCACCTCACAATTACCCTTTTTCAATTTCCACCATTTGATCCTTGGTGCTGCCCTCACACTTATCCTCCTCTTCTTGATCACCAACGTCATCCTACAAACCACCATCCTATGCTGCCTAACTACACTTTCCCCTGCCACCACTTTACAGTCTCTAATCTCCTTCAGACTGGCCCTTCTTCATAAGATATAATCCACCTGTGTGCATCTTCCTCCACTCTTGTATGTCACCCTATGCTCCTCCCTCTTGTTAAAATATGTATTCAACACAGCCATGTCCATCCTTTTCGCATAATCCACTACCATCTGACCTTCTGCATTCCTTTGCTTAACACCATACATACCCATTACTTCCTCATCCCCTCTGTTCCCTTCACCAACATGCCCATTGAAATCTGCTCCAATCGCCAGTCTCTTACCCTTGGGTACAGTCATCACCACTTCATCCAACTCACTCCAAAATTTTTCTTTCTCATCCATCGCACACCCAACTTGTTGAGCATATGCACTAACAGCATTCATCATTACACTATCAATTTCCAGCTTCATAAACATCACTCTATCCGACACTCTTTTCACCTCCAAAACACTCTTAGCATACTGTTCCTTCAGGATAATGCCTACCCCATTTCTCCTCCCATCCACACCATGATAAAACAATTTGAACCTGCCTCCGATACACCTAGCCTTGCTCCTCTTCCATCTGGTCTCTTGCACACATAATATACCAACCTTCCATCGGTCCATATCAGCTAGCTCTCTCCCTATACCAGTCATACTGCCAACATTCAAAGTTCCGACCCTCACTATCACAGTCCTAGCCTTTACCTGCCTTCAGCCATGCCTTCCACCTCTTCTCCTCCTTCAGCCAACAGTAGCCCATAACTCCATTTATCTTTATATGAGCACTCTTTATTGCTTCTACTTCAAAATCACACAAACTGTATTTCAGGTTAGTATCAAATCCATTCTCAACTAGTAAATGAAAGAGACTTTTTTGACATAAGACAAAACAGAATTAATGGCCCTTCTAGATGTAAATACACCATTTTTCAGAGGAAACTGATTTAAATCAATGTTTTCTAAACTTAGTTTATGGTCCCTATCACTTTTAGCAGATGTCCAACGTATTCTTCTTATCTGCTGTAATAATGCTTTCCTATTCAGCAAATTAGGTACAAATTCCAAAGATGTGGAAGCAGTTGCATCATCAACTATAACACACAGAGTATTTCTTGACAGTTTTGCTCTATGTTTCATGTTACTACACACAGAATAGTTTTCCACTTCTATAGGATCTCCTGTGTGGTTATGTGTTACGGATTTCTTTAACTCTTCACCTGCTGCTAAAGAAGCAGTTACGCCTCTACCCTTACATTTCTCTGTATGTTTGTACTTACAGCACCAATACTGTTTCTGTTTCACAGTCCTTTCCAGATAGTTTACAAGCCTTTCAATAATCAGCACTTGTTTTTCTTTTTGGGATGTTGTAGTTTTGCAAATTTGACTTATGACTCCAGGTGCTTGGAACATAACGTCCACCATATTGTATTTGAGTACGCAGTACAAAGTTTTAAAGTCATAGTGTCTATTTAAGTACTTAATGTTAGGGTTGCCACCTTTCATTTTGGCTAAAACCAGAGTAAGGTCACACCCCTCACATCACCTGTAACCCTGCCCATTCCTATCCCTCTCCTGCTCACACCTGCCCACTTTGTGACATCACTATGACATCAGCAGAAGGGAATGTCCTCTTTTTCCCATTCCTGATGCCTGCTTTCAGCTGATTTATTTTGCTATTCTGTAAAAAAGCATAGGAAATCAGCTGACTTAACAAACTTCGATAGTCTGGTTCCTTTTTGAAACAGAATACCAACGTTTGTACAGTATTTTCCTGACTACTGGAGAATCAATTTGATTTCTGGATAGTCCGGAAAAAAAAAAACGGATGGTTGGCATCCCTACGTAATGTTAGAATATTACCTCTCTTTTAGAATTATAATGGTCAACTTTTATTAGAGTGAGTTTTTGGTCTTCTGGTCTCAATTGTGTGTCGTTCAAGCTTCTGGTAATATGGAATTTGAAAATAGACCCCTCTGCAGCATATCTTTGTATGAAGAATTGTGTTGCTGTATGAAAGGTGTAATAGTTTGGAAATAAGAAGATAATGACATTTTGCAAACAATGAATTATACTATAAAATATGTTTTGCTTTTTTTACTGCTACTATACTGTATCTAAATGTCTGCAAATACTATACATGGATGGGCGCATATGTCAGATGAAAAATCACAAAACATTTCAGTTTCTTAAATGTGTTTCATTGATGACATACTAGCAGCTGGATTTCACATTTTACACATTGCCCAAAATTTGCTTTGATTTTGGTCTACAGCTATGATTTCTGAAGACAAAAGCTACACATACTATTCCTCTCAAACTGATTGGTATATCACCAGTGTGTTCACTTGGCATCTGGCATTAATGATTCCAGGAGCAGAAAGACTCTTTCTGTCAGTGTATTACTCAGATCAAAACCACTCCCTTTATATAAGTGTGAAACTATTTTTTTTATTATGTAAATGCAGACAATAAATTGGCAATTTATTCATTCTGTGTTCTATGCAGTTTTATTCTGAGTTACATTAATCACTCGACATCTTCGCTTGAACGCTACCTTAATGTGCTTTGCATTACCTAAAAGGTTATGTTTCTGTGCAATATCATTCTGTTATTCTCCTTTCCCCTCTGAATAGTCTATTATCCCCCAGTATCCCCAATAAAGTCTACACTGGAGGATATTATGTTTAAAAAATGGTTATCAATTCAGTTTTTTTACTGCATAATGTTTACAGGAAACATTTTTGTCACGTTCCACTTTAATAAAGAGACCAAGATGCCAAAGAACTTTTATAACCTTTATTGCTTAAACATAAGAAGTAAATGCTTCACACTTTATTAAACATAACTCTTTCATTGCATATTGACAAACAATAAATGACCACCCATAATAGCAGTGTAACACCACTCGCCATCGATGAATAAGTAGTGTACTGCATCTGCTCGCTTATCGCTTATTCACATCCTTCCGGCGGAGTTCAACCGCTCACCTTCATTTCCATCCAAACCACCAGGTGCAAGCAGAGTCCACGCACTCACTTCCACCACTCCAAACTTCCTTCCTCCAACTATACACCAGAGGGGGAACAGAAGAGGGGCAAGCCTGTCCCTCTTCTCCACCCACCCCCTTACTCCCGCTAATCACTGACCAACTCTTCCAAAAACAATCTCAAATTTAAATTAAATAAGTCCAGACCAAAATCACTGTCTTCCCTGAACCACATGGGATCCCTATCAGCAAACTCATCACGCCATATGATACTCACTCCCATCACCCCCAACTGCTTTGACAACCTACGGTTTACAAACTTCCTTGCCCTCTCAACTGCAGAATACTTCCTAACATCCCTCCAAGTCAAATGAGGAATCATCTCTGACCTTACTAAACATAAGGTTGACTACAACTTCAATAATGCTAAAAAATCCACCCTTAACTGATACACCAACTGACGCTTTGCTGTCACATCCAAATCATTACCTGCTAGGTGCACCAATAAAATTTGAGGAAGCCCCACTTGTGTCTGAGTCCTTGTTAATATCTGCAACAGTCGATTCCAATTACACCCTCTAATGCCATGCCATATGACTTCCAACCAAAATGGTGCAACCCAAATCCGAACTGTTACTCCTGACCGCAGCCCTCTTTGCTGCCCAATACATGTAGGAATGGCCTATGATGAAAATTCTTTTACCTTAAAAAAAAGAGAGTGAGAGAGAGAGAGAGAGAGAGAGAAAGGGGAAAAGTTTTTACTAGCAGAATAACAACACACCCTAACTTATCCTTACCTAATATAAGCCAAAAAAGCATTGGAAGACCATTGCCCCACCCATTTAATAACTTCAATTGCGCTAACTCCCCTTGCCAAATTCGACGCCATGCCCATCCTAAAAGAATGAGTGGAAAAGTCCTCTCCCTGTAGGCCCATACTAGCCCATACTACACAAAGCCCTTCTCATGACGAAATTCAACTGTCCCCCCGTTAACACCCTACCACCTACTGACTGAAAAAATAATTCCTGTGGTTCCCCACAATACATAATCATGCGAGTCCCCAAATATCCTATCCAATCCTCATAGCAGCACCTTTAATCCCCTTTGTCACCAGCCAATGCCTATCCCTGTTCAAACCCTCCTCCCTGCCCAATCCTTTCAACACTCACCCGACTGTCCACGATTTAGTAAAATCCTTCAGTCTTGCCATCCAAGTAAACATGCTAATTGCCACCATATCCACTCTCACGGATTTCACTGCCATACCCTGTGCTTTAGCCCCAGCTAAATTTTGCAACAGCAACTCTTCCAACCACACACATGCCTCCTCTGGTAGCTGCCTTACAAACCTGTCAAAATCATGCAATGCCTTACCATAAACCTTCCTGGTGGACACTGCTCAGGACTGCTGAACCAACCTGCTGATCACTGCTGCTCAATCTGCCATACCTCATCTAGCACCACCATGGGGTTCCCTGCTGCCATCAGGGCCACCTGCCAAAAACTGAAAAACTGAAAATGAGACAAGCTGTCAGCAATCTCATTCTTAACCCCCAGCACATGTACCCCTGTGAAAGAAAAGTTAATCAACAAATTTTGGTTTGGAGAACCAATTTACTCAATACCAACAATACAGCATCACAGCTGGAAAATAAATGTCATCCTTAACTTAAGTTACATCTGCCAGCCGTCTATTAGGTTGCTCGCAAGTAAAACTTCCAACATCACCCTTTTTCTTTTCCATTCCCAGGTTTCTTGCTTTAAGGAGTCAAGCAGTGCTGTAGAATTTGTGAGCTTTCCTTCTTGGACCATAGCTGGCTGCAGTGTGCATGCTCAAAAAATGACCGTTACGAACCGGTCCACAAGCTTGTGAAAAGAGAAACTGCTACCCCCCAGCTGCGCAATGCCTGTCCCCACTGCCCACTAATGAGAAGAGCACTGTGAGTGTTTACACCCAACTACACCCCCCCCCCTCACCGGTTCTTCATGAATCCTTCTCTTTTTTTTTTTTTTTTTAATATATAAGCAACTAACGGAGCCATGCACCACCACCTCTAGGAGAACAGGCCATCAAACTTGGAGCTGCACCAGGTCCCCACGCAAGACCACCAGTGATCAAAACAAACAGCGACCAGACACCAACAGGAGGCAGGAGGCAACACCACGGCCAGGTCCCCAGCAAAGACCACCAACAAGCAAAACAAAGAGTGACTGGACACCAACAGGAGGCAACACCATGGCCAGACTACCAGCTGCTCACCATCCAGAAACACCGAAGCTGACATGCTGACCAGGGCCAACCCAACGGACCTGAAAAGCCACAAACCAGCCATGCCACAGTAAGTCCCAACTGAAATGTTGCAAGGTGAATACTAGGCTAACTGCCTCAAAGGCAATTTTAAGCTCAGGCAGAAAGTTATCTTATCCCTATGAATCTAAATCAAACCCTGCGAGGCAAAAACCTTAACCATTATGCCAAACCCACTGAGAATAAGTTAACAGGCAAGAAATACACCGTCACTGATGGCACCCAAAACCACTCTGCCCATGTATAGTACTCAGTCATTAACTAAAGAAGTACCAATCAAGATGGCCTATTACATGCTCCCTGTAGCTGTGGATACACCAAAGGAAAGCAAAGCCCTGTACCTCACATGCAAAGTGAAATCTCCCCACTACACCAGCCTCTGACCTCCCAAAGCTACTTCACTTGTCTTATATTCCTACTACAATCTCATGTACATGAAAGAGAAAAAAACTATAACTATAAACATATGGATTTCATTCCATTAAGACTATACTCATAGGTTCATAGGTTCATAGGTAGGTACTAGGCTATCGGCCCTAGGGCCCATACAAGCCTAGCCAAAAAGAGTACCCTGGCTTTTGCCACCCAAGAAAATTATTTTCCTGTGCCCCTATTGAGCAGAGCCACAGAAGTGATCCCCGGGGTGAATTTCCCATTTCCCATCCAATCATCAAGATTTTTCTTGAAGAGTGCTAATGAGGAGCTCTGTTTGACATAAATAGGTAGTCTCTTCCAGAGTATGGGAAGTCTCTGGGACAGGAATCTATCTCTCCAGCATGTTCTGTTTATTGTGGTGACAAGGTTTAGGTCCCTAGAGCGTGTAGCTCGGAGGGATTGGGATTTCTTTAAGTGGAGCATGTCCAACAGCTCTGGGTTTGACATAGCTTTGTATGTTAGGCAGAGATCGCCCCTGAGTAGGCGATATGTGATGGAGTAAAGCTGTAGTTTTTTGAGACGGTCTGCATTGGGCATCTGTTTGAGGCCAGTAATCCTCTTTGTGAGGTATTTCTGTGGTCTTTCCAGTTGTTGTAGATGTCCTGTGAGGTACATACCAAAAGGGGCGTTGTACTCTATAATGGGTCTAAGAGTGATGAGTAGAGGGGAACAATGACCTCTTTTTTTCTGGATGAGAATCCTTTTGTGATGAGATGAGCCACGTAGAAGGATTTCCTGACCACTGTGGTGATGTGATTATCAAAGGAGAGACTACTGTCCACCTGTGTCCCAAGGTCTCTTATCACATTTTTGGCATTAAGTAGACTACCAGCTATGTGGTAGTTCATGGGTACAGAGTTTTTACCAAAGGGGATGACAATACACTTTTTAGCATTGAGCTTCAGGCCATGGCTTTGACACCAGGTATTTGTCTCAGTGAGGCCCTTTTGTAGTTTGTCCACATCATTAGGAGTTTTGATTATGGCTCCTAGTTTGCAGTCATCTGCAAACTTTGTTAGCCAAAGACCTTCTGTATTGGCCTGCACTTCAGAGAAGTAGATACCAAACAGGAAAGGGCCCAGGACTGAACCCTTTGGTCCTCCATTTGTCACTGGTCTGATGTCGGATTTGGAATCCGCTACTTTCACAGTGTGGGTTCTGTCCGTGGTACTCACCCTTCCTTTCACTGTAACCACCCAAGGCCTACCTTAGTACCACCACCTCAGGTCTTCTGGGACGTGATCCTGCTACACACAAAATCACGGCAAAATGTGGATCCCAGCAAGCAATTCCCCACCTCAAAAGCCCTAAAGACCCTCCCCCTTCCATACCTCACTTCCTCCCTTCTCCTGCCACTGCACCCTTCCTTCCCTTTAAAGATGTCCCATGACGAATTAGTCTGTTCCAAACATCATATCGTGTTTGTAATGTTTTATTATTTCATCCAGTCAAATTGTATCAATAAAAGGGGATTTCAAAGTGTTTATTTAGACTTTTTATTATTAAAATGGTTAAGGTTGTTGCGTTATTGGAATAACAATACTGGTTCTTGCTGCTTACAACGTGCATCATTATTATTATTATTATTGTAGTGACTGGAGCATAGTGATTATGCTCCAATATTTGAAAAAACACAAATCGGTTAAGAGCTAAAATAGACAGAGTGAGACCCGCTCTTACCCCCTTCTTAAGTTGTTAAGGTCAGGTTAAGAGGTAGGCAGTAAACTCTGCCAGTACTCACCAGCAAATGGCAGTGGCAGAATAAAAGATTTGTTTTTGCCTGCTATCTGTGCCAGTAGCTTGTCCCTGACTTCCTGTTGTAAACTTAAGAGAGTTGCTGGAATAGCAGGATGCGTGTTCATCTGTATGTTCCAAAGGATATGAAGTCTGAAACTCAAATGTCTTTCTTTATTTTATCAATTCAGTCCTCAGTAATTTATTTCAAAAGCTACAGATGTTATGAGGAACAGACCAAACATATGAGCAAAAATTTGGATATTCTGCAAAAATGTGGAGAGTTGAGAGTCATGGAAGGTGAGTGCAAATGTAAGGGATGGTGCTAGACTGCCTTTCTGACAGTGGTCACTAAATGCTTGTAAGGGACTGTACTAGACTGCCTTTCTGACAGTGGTAACTAAGTGCTTGTAAGGGACTGTGTTAAACTGCCTTTCTGACAGTGGTCACTAAGTGCTTGTAAGGGACTGTGCTAGACTGCCTTTCTGACAGTGGTCACTAAGTGCTTGTAAGGGACTGTGCTAGACTGCCTTTCTGACAGTGGTCACTAAATGCTTGTAAGGGACTGTACTAGACTGCCTTTCTGACAGTGGTAACTAAGTGCTTGTAAGGGACTGTGTTAGACTGCCTTTCTGACAGTGGTCACTAAGTGCTTATAAGTGACTGTGCTAGACTGCTTTTCTGACGGTGGTCACTAAGTGCTTGTAAGGGACTGTGCTAGACTGCCTTTCTCACAGTGGTCACTAAGTGCTTGTAAGGGATTGTGCTAGACTGCCTTTCTCACAGTGCTTGTAAAGGACTGTGCTAGACTGCCTTTCCTACAGTGGCCACTAAGTGCTTGTAAGGGACTGTGCTAGACTGCTTTACTGACAATGGTCACTAAGTGCTTGTAAGGGACTGTGCTAGACTGTCTTTCTGACAGTGGTCATTGAGTGTTTGTAAAGGATTGTGCTAGACTGCCTTTCTGACAGTGGTCACCAAGTGCTTGTAAGGGACTGTGCTAGACTGCCTTTCTCACAGTGGTCACTAAGTGCTTGTAAGGGACTGTGCTAGACTGTCTTTCTGACAGAGGTCACTAAGTGCTTGTAAGGGACTGTGTTCATACTTCTCAACTGTACAGATTTTCACAGAATGTCCAGATTTTTGCCTCATTATTTTTGGTGTATTCCTCCTAAAATCTGTACTTTCCAGGCAAATAGTTGAGGATTGAAGTCATTAAATAATGACAAACATTTGAGTTTAAGACTCCACATCCTTCAGAAAATTCATGCTAATGCAAAATCTATTATTATATTA
This sequence comes from Protopterus annectens, assembly GCF_019279795.1. Classification (NCBI taxonomy): domain Eukaryota; kingdom Metazoa; phylum Chordata; order Ceratodontiformes; family Protopteridae; genus Protopterus; species Protopterus annectens. The sequence goes on along the minus strand of NC_056731.1, from coordinate 1,876,511,329 downwards.
CCTTTCTAAGTTTGTAAGAGCAATATTTAAAATCTGTCCCTATTTGCCCCCCCCCCCATCATTTTAGGGTTTGTCCAGATTTTTTTGCTCTAAGAGATTGAGAGGTATGACTGTACTAGACTGCTTTTCTGACAGTGGTCACTAAGTGCTTGTAAGGGACAGTGCTAAACTACCTTTCTGACAATGGTCACTAAGTGCTTGTAAGGGACTGTGCTAGACTACCTTTCTGACAATGGTCACTAAGTGCTTGTAAGGGACTGTGCTAGACTACCTTTCTGACAATGGTCACTAAGTGCTTGTAAGGGACAGTGCTAGACTACCTTTCTGACAATGGTCACTAAGTGCTTGTAAGGGACTGTGCTAGACTACCTTTCTGACAATGGTCACTAAGTGCTTGTAAGGGACAGTGCTAAACTGCCTTTCTGACAATGGTCACTGAGTGCTTGTAAGGGACAGTGCTAGACTACCTTTCTGACAATGGTCACTAAGTGCTTGTAAGGGACTGTGCTAGACTACCTTTCTGACAATGGTCACTAAGTGCTTGTAAGGGACAGTGCTAAACTGCCTTTCTGACAATGGTCACTGAGTGCTTGTAAGGGACTGTGCTAGACTACCTTTCTGACAGTGCTCGGTAAGTGCTTTACAGCTTTGAAAGTCAGCAAATCACTTAGTGTTTTTTTTTTTTACTGTAACTAGTAGCACATTGAGAAGATAAAGCTTCATGAACTGCAAAGAATTATGATGGGTCACCAATCCTACGTTATTGTTATGTGTCCTTGACCTGGATGCCAAGATTCACCTCTCAAGCTTCACTCTTGTGGTCAGTTTCTTGGCATCCATGTCTTAAACACATAAGTTGGTTAGGATCAGCATCCTACTCATATCCTTCATATTATTACTATTATTATTATTATTATTATTGCTGCTACTATTGGTCCATCAGTATGCAGAATATGTATTTCAGTATTGCACTTAGCAGAGAAAATGGGAGCTGTCAATATTTAATTTGCTTTACTTTTTATTAGTTTAAGCTATCAACTGTCTTATGACATGCAATGCGGTTTAAATATATTATACGTAAGAACATCTGTCCTCAAGTCATGCGAAATGGAAGTTTCATAAAAGTGAATTTGTAGCATTAGTAAATGAGTGAACTGCCAGCTGGTATAATTTAGCACTATGCTTCAAATAAACTGTAACAATGTGTAATGCTTCAAATAAACTGTTACAATGTGTAATGCTTCAAATAAACTGTTAAAATGTGTAATGCTTCAAATAAACTGTTACAATGTATAATGCTTCAAATAAACTGTTACAATGTGTAATGCTTCAAATAAACTGTTAAAATGTGTAATGCTTCAAATAAACTGTAACAATGTGTAATGCTTCAAATAAACTGTTACAATGTATAATGCTTCAAATAAACTGTAACAATGTGTAATGCTTCAAATAAACTGTTACAATGTGTAATGCTTCAAATAAACTGTTACAATGTATAATGCTTCAAATAAACTGTTACAATGTGCATAGTGACATTTTCTTGAATAGTACTGTCAGTCTTTATCTGTAAGTTATGTTACATTTTTTATGTGATGGCAGCCAGACTCATGTCAAATATTGATTATGGAAGAGTGATCCTGGAGAACAAAGAGATATGAAAACTTAATAATGTAACTTCACATGTTTAATCTAGTAAGGCCAAAATGAATTGCAATTCATGCTTTGTACATGGACTGACAGCAGTTTTCATGACACAAAAATTGTGTCACTTTTAGATGGTAAGTAGCTCTTAAACATAGCTATAAAATGTGAATTGTACTTTTTTTTTCAAAACAGGTTTATTGTTTTAACATACAAGAGAAATATCATAACAATTTTATACAAGTAATTAAAAATAGGTATTATTATAATATTCAACAAAACAACTAAAGTATTTACAAAGACATCCACTACAATCAGATCAATTAATTAAACTAAAATACCGTGCTATTGAAATTAGAATTTTTTTAACAAATTTTGTAAATTATCCCATACAATATAATAAGATGTTTTTCTAGTTGTTCTTGTCCTAATTGTGTTTATTTCCATATGGCACACTATATTCATAACATTTTTAAATTCATTGAACGAAGGAGGTGTATCTGAAATCCAATTTCTAGTTATTATTTTCCTAGCCACTGCTAGAATAGACCATAACAAGGAAAGCTTAACCTTTTTAACACTTTGAGGTACAGGTGTGTTTAATATAAGAGATTTAGAAATAATGAAATTATCTGTAAAAAGAGCCTGCAAAAATTCATTAATTGACTTCCAGTATTCTTTCAATTTTATACAGTCATAAAACATATGAGCCCAGTCAGCATTAATTTCTACATTACATCTCTTACATAAATTATCTTTATTATTTATTTTATTCATCATCAAAGGTGTATAAAAAGATCTATGTAAAAATTTCCATGTATAAAGTCTCCAGACACTGGAAGACGTAGTTCTATAAGCAGATTCCAATATATATTGTTTATCTTGTTGATTTGGTGGGTCCCCATTAATAGAAGTGAAATAATTCCAGTATGAATCTACACTGTAAAAGTTTCTTGTCTGATAATTTTATGTATGTATGAAAGTTTACCTTTATCAGAAACTTTATGTTGTAAATTTAATATCAAGTAATCAATCAGTGTTGGAATAGATTCTTTAACTGTTATAGACATTAGATCTATTTTATTAATGAGATGTTGTCTAAAGGTCTGAACCTCTAACCAGCAAGTTTCTCTTAGATCAAATTCTTGTTTTAAGAAATCTAGATTTTTAACTTTATTATCAGATATCAACTGATACCAGTACTTTAGATCATTATCTATAGCTAAATGAGTTCCTTCAGAAGTAGATGACAAAAGCATACCATGAGTATACATTATAGGGAATACAATAAAATTCCATTCCCTATACTTAGGGTGCATGAATATAAAGTTACGATAGCTAATAATAATATTTAATGGGTAACAAACCATATGTTTAGGTGTAATTCCTTTAGTAACCATAACATGGAGTTGTTTACAATCATATTTTTATGTGTTAAGGAGATTTTCATGAAGTGCATACTAATTAGCTCCCAATAATCTTTCCATTTTGCGACATATGACTGATCTATTAATAAAGTAATAACTTTTACAATAGAAGAGATAGTATATAAATTAAAGTCTGGAAAAGAAATAGTGAATTGTACTTTTGAAATAAAAATAGAATGAAATGTAGTGGTTGTAAAAGTGCTAGTTAAAAAACAGAGTAAACAGCATAAAGATGCAAGTTTTATAGATACTGCCCAGGGATTAATATGGTTCATGCTAAAATGTCTCTGTTTCCCAGATGTGCCAATTTCAGAGACATGTTAGCCATGATGACATAAGACCTTTGCATGTTTCTGAATTGCATTTGCATTTCTGATGTGCAGTTCATGATAGTCATTTTCTCACACACATAAGTACACAAAACACACCACAATCCCTGCTCATGCCCCTGACCCTGACCCCTCCATCCCCTTCCTGAAGTCAGTGCCATTAAGGCAATGAAGTTTACATATTTCCCTGGTGTCTAGTATTTCCCCCACCCCCGGTTCACCATCTTGATGTCTGTGCCATTGAGGTAATGAGGTTTTATGTATTTCCCTGATGTCTAGTGTTTTACACCATCCCCCATCCCTTATAGTAATGCTCGTACCATTATGGCATTTCTTTGATGTGCTCTTCCCAGTGTCTAGTGGGAGAAAGAGCACATGACTAATTAGCATATGCCACACTCCCAGAATTCCTCATCAACATTCAACACAGCTACAGGGCTAGCTAGCTCTATGTGGTGCTGCACGCCTTTGTGCTACAGCACCATGAAGCATTATGTGAGGGTACTTGCTGACTTAGAATACTTTCTTTAATAATTCGTTTAATTACTTTCACTTGCAGCAACAGTAGTAACTGTTGCATTTAAAATGTATTGCTTACATTCTGAAGCATGTGTGTTTTACAGCTTATTTCCACTGATACTCCCGATGTTAAAGTTACACATGAATTTACAAAAAATAAAATTATAATGTGTTGTTTGATTTGATTTAGTTTCCAGTTTATGCAGTTTCCTTGTTTTGTTTAGTTTTTCACTATAACAACATTCAAAAGATCATGTTACAGTAGTATTGGACAATGATTAATATACAACTACATAGCATTCTAGACAAGGAAAAAGAAAATCATACATCTTTAGAAGAGCGGATTCTTTACTTACATTGTGGTTTCACTACCACATCAAGTGTTAATTTTGAATGTAAGGTGTTCCATCTGTAAGACGTAGTTGACAACTTATCTTTTGAGGAAGGAAGAAATTCCTCCTGTTGTATTTAGCAGGGAAGTGCAGTAGCTAATGCATTAATGTAGGTAGTGATGCATTGTGGAGTCTGTTTTTCATGATATCAAGGCAGAGGTTTCTTCTTAAACAAAAATTTCATGGGTCTGTCCTTGTGAACAAAACACAATTCAAAAACAACACACTTTTTTGCACTTAAATGTAGCATTGTTTGGCATTGTATATAGTAAGGAGGTTATATCCATCTTCAAAGGTTTGTTACATACACTTGCTTCAGAACATGAGAATACACTTTAAAGTCAAACAAGTAAAAAACTAAAACAGCTACAAGTGTACTCTAAATATTATAATTTGGTGCACACTTAGATGTATTTTAGATTTTTGTGAACTGGAAATGAAGATGTATTTTCGTGATTTAATAAACATGTATGAGCAAAATGTTTGAAAAAGCTGCTATGCATGCATATTGTTTTTAAATGAGAAGCATTTCTTGTACATATAGCTTCTATATTCCCTTTAATAAAAATGACAGAAAACATCAATTTTTCTGAACTTATTAACAAATATACTCAAAACTCTCTGTAACAAGATATCTAGTACTGGGAGTGCAAGCATTGTTGAATATTGTTGTCTACAAAATGACTGGTATTTTATACATATTTCCTGATATTTTTTCCAAATAATTTATAGCAAAAAAATCCTATATGTCAATGAGTAAGTCTGATTGACTTTAAAAACAAACAATACAGCAAGAGTGTGCATATGAAAATGTTTGGTGCAGTTGCACTTGTAATTTTGAAATTCACTTTTTAAATAATACATTTCTACTCTCTGCAATAATTTTTAAATGTCCAAGCCATAATCAGAAATCCTAGTATAGTTAGACATACCTTTCTTTAACTGCTCACCATAAATGATACTGTAATATATAATGCTGTTTATTTCAAGCACACCACATTTTCTGTGGAGAATACTAGCAAAAAGTCATATGGCACTATTTTCTGTACTGTTCTTAGTTGCAGTACTAAAGTATATGAACTGGAAGCCCTACTACTCATGTCTGCCTCCATTATTATTTATTGTAAGAACCCAAATGTTACCTGGCATCAAAAGTACTGGTTTAAAACATGGCATTGATACAGCCTCCAGGTAATCTCTCTTGTCAAGGCAATTTACCAGTAAACTGAATTTGTTCTTGACAGTGAGCATAATAGCAAAGAATAATAAGATAGTATAATGTGTCATTCTATATATTTGAAGAAAAAAGTAATAAATGTGTATAATACTTTTGATTGTTAAGAGGAATAGAATGGCACACCATAACAACAATGAAACAAAACGTTCAAGAGTGTTGTGAGCCAAGAAAAAAGAAATTCAACATATTGATTTCCTCCTTGCCTGTTTACCATCGGCACTTCCTCAAATTGGTCTTTAGTTATTTTGCTCGTGATGTAAAGAGGTCTATATCACGACACCGAAAACTCATTTCTTCAAATGTTTTTTTCAATCAAAAATGCTGTTAATAGAAATTGCTCTTGTGGGGGGCTGCACCTCCCACATCCCCCCTAAATATATATACCAACTCCGAGATCACACTACAGTGAGGAAAAGCAAATTTTCTGATCTTCACTGTACCACAATCTCACAAAAGCAATTTCTATTAATGGAATTTTCGATTGAAAAGCCATTTGAAGAAATGAGTTTTTGATGGCGTGATATAGACCCATGTAAAGAGTCCTACCTGAACAGAGTAAGAGTCAGCTGGAGGGAATCATCTTTGGTATGCTGCCAAATATGGGGTGTTTCAATTCCAATGCAAGCATTTTATTTCATTGCAGTTGTTGTACTCTAAACTGCCTTTCTCCATAACTAGCCAAATATACTTCTGTGAAAAGGATAACTTTTGTTGCTTTCTGCTCTGACAATCTTTTGTATGTTCATTTTAGAACCATCATTTTTTTGTTTGTTTGTTTCTTTGTTTTTGCAATTTTTACAAAAGAAAATAAAATAACTCCAATGAACTTTGTATTGTGTGTTTTGCAATTTTTTGTTTCTTTTGCTTACATTATTTGGTTCTTCTTTTTCTCCAATTGTCTGGATCATGGCTGTAAAGTTTTTCTGCAAAATATTATTCCACCTAATTACTTGATTAAGAAATAAACAAGCAAGCAGAAAATAAATGCAGCTTGAAAAAAAAATGATGTCGTTTTTGTAACCTTAGTTTGATATAGTACACCTAACAAAACACTTAAATACTTAGTTTTACTTAAAATATAAAAGTTATTTGTACAGGATGAAGAATATCCACAATAAGGAAACAAAAGCATCATGACAGATATGGATTACCAGCATCTAAAGCTTTGAACAAAACATACATTTGGCCTGGGAGGAATGAAAAATGCCTAAAATGCATTAACAAGGAAATTCATTAAACCGAGAAACCTAACAAAAAGAGTTTCAGAAGATGTTTGTTTATTTATTTATTTATTTATTTATTTTTGGCGTGTGTTTACTGCAAAAGTCTGACTGAGATAATATCTGGTATTCAGCAGAGGTCTGGGGAGAAAAGTTCCACATTGATGTATTATGGTTACAGTTAAATAAAGTTACATAATATAGCCTAGACAAAAATGTATTTGATCTTTGTTTTAGAAATAGATTTTACCAATTCCTTCTGTCTGAACATTGTCAAAGTATTGCGGTGGTGGAAAGAGGGATGGAATAGTTCATCCAGGACAGTGAAGAAGCAGAGCCAGGTTTTATTTAGGTGGTCTTTTAACAGTAGTTTAAAGTCAGAGATGCTAGAGGTAGATCTAATTTACAGAGGGACAGAATTCCATTTTTAGTGACAGAGTACGAATAGAGACTTTGGCCAGTGGATTTGCATGGTTTATATATGCTGAGAAGATGTTTGTTAAATAAAAGTAGTCTATTAAGGTGATAGGAATGGAGAATAGGAGTAAAAGCAGAGCAGTCATCGACTTTGTGAATAATGCTGTATGTGGTGATAAGCTGTATGAAATCTTAGTGGTGAAGCAGTTTGAGTCAATTCAAAGCCTTAAGAACAATACACTACTGCCTACAGTATTGTTTGTTGGTAGCAAATTTTGTAACCTTATTATAGCATGCCTCCAGCTTACTTTGATCAGTAGCTTGAAGGGTGGTCATGATGGGTGCACAGTACAAGAGAGATGGGAGAGGGTAGGCAGTGGCAACAGTGGTTTTGGTGGTGTTGCTAAGGAAGTTTTTATGCCTGTAGAGCATTTCTAAATGTTTTTATGTTAGTTTGAACATGTGATCAAATTTAATGTTATTGTCTATAATCACTCCAAGAAGCATTGTATGTGAGACTACTTCAATATCAGTTTCCTTTAGTGAAAAGATTTTAAAATTCACTTTTTCAGGCTCCTGTGATTTGGGGGGAAAATAGCAGGAACTTTGTTTTTTAGGGTAGAGTAGTAGCTGGGCATCATGACTCCATTTCTCAACTGAGGAAAACGCTTCTTGCATGATATGAGGAGTTGAGGCAAGTTATTAGATGCAATATAAGTATAGAATCATTGGCATATTGTATGAGAGAGCCTGGACCTATGGAGATGTAGAGATCATTGATAAACATATTAAAGAGGAGGGGACCAAGAATAGAGCCTTGGGGTACAACAGAGGAGATTTGCAGATATGGTGAGAGAGTATTCTGGCATTTACAGACTGGAGCCTGTCAGTTAAATAGGTCCTAAGTTTAAGTTTCTAGCAATGGATATAAAGGGTGAATTAGGTTCATTTGGGGATGCTGGGGGTGCAAAGGAAGTGGTAGTGTGTGTGGTGTATGGCAAATGTTGTTTTTGCTTTAACCTGTGTTGAATTACTAGGACTGCATGTTACAGAAGGATGGTAGACGCACTGGATGAGGGTGAAGAGTATTTTGTTAGGGAGGTAATGCTTTCTACGAAGTAGGTATTAAATAGGTTGCAATTTCTGGTGGGAAGATATTATGAGAAGGGTTGGGTTCCTTGTTTGAGCCTGGATGTAACAGGTTGTGTAATGATGTCCAGAATTTCTTGTGGGGTCATTTGTTGAAGATAGCTATAATATTGTGTTTTATCTAAGTTAACGTGTTTTTCCCTTTGATTGTGCAATTATCTGTAAAGTTGCAAGTTATAGGAAGTTTTAAGTTGAAGCCATTCTTTCCAAGCTTTGTCTCTGTTAGACATTGTAGTTTTGCCTGGATAGCGGGTCATGGTGTGTGGTTAATTTTCAATCTTTTTTTTTTTTTTTTTCTTCGTTGAGTAGTGGGGTGTGACTGTTTAAAGCATTTAAGAATAAGGAATTAAAAGTATTGGTTGCCTTATTGAGTGGAAGAGTTTTTAGGACAGACTAAATAAAAGCTTTCAAAGTATTGATGAAGGAGACTGTATTGAATTTAAAAAGGTTTCAGGCTGTTATAAGTTTATTTATTTATTTATGTTTTTTTTACATTTGCTTACTGGGAATGTCCAAATGGGTAGGAACCTATTTTCTGTGGAAGCCTGGAGAGAAAAGTTTGAAGTTAGTGAATTAGGTTGGTGGGTGGTATTTCTATGGGTGTAAGCTGGAAGGTGATCATTAAGTGAATTTGGATAGGTTCTGGAGCTTGTAAATTTACTGGGATCAGAAACCAGCATCTAGTCAAAAATTGTATCTTTACTGATGTTATTATTAAGTCAACCATGTGTTTTTATAAATTGTGTGTCACCATAAAGGTTTATACTAGCTGAGGGAAAGTCTGATGTAAGGTTTTGCCAGTCAATATTCACATCTTCTAGTATGAATTTTTTTCATAAGGTATAGAATTAGTTTTCCATGAGAGGATTTCTTCTGAAGTTGTTACATTGTTTCCAGTAGGGATGTAGGCTGTAACAAAACAGCTATATTTTATTATTAAGCTTTATCAGTGATATTTATATTTCAAAATTTTGAAATTTTGGGTTGTTGTTTGAATAGGGAAATATATTGTATGAACTAGGATAAATTAAGGCTATCCCTCCTGCTTTCTTGAGGGGGTCTATCAGCTCTGATAATACTGTAGCCTGGAAGGAGCAGTTCAGAATTGTTACTGTTAGGCTTAAGTCGGGTTTCTGTGATGGCAAGAATATCAGAGTTATGCTGTGATAGCCAGGCATGTAGCTCCATAATTTTGTTACAAATGCTATGGAGGTTGATAGTAAAAACGAATTCACAATTTTCTAGGAGTGGTTCTTTGCAATTTGGAATTATTGGTGAGTTTTTGGGGCCTGGGTTGAGATGGACATCACCACACTGTGAGATTTTTGAAAGTTTTTTGAAAGGTAGTGTATTGAGTTAGAGAGACCTGTATGAGTTTTTTTTTTTTTTTTTTTTTTTTTTTTTTTTGAGTAGAATGAGGTTGGTGAAGTATTTTGTGCTTAAAATAAAGACAAGGTGAAAGATTAAAAGATTAGAAAGGCAAGGATATATATTGGTATAGCATTCCTGATTTCATAGTGTGCTAATTAAACTGCAGGAGGAGAGGTATATAAAGGTGAACAGTATACAATGGTAGTTTGCTAGACAGGATGCTAGTAGCAGCAAAATGAGACATAATGCTTGGAGAAAATTTTGAAATAATGGTGGTTATAAGGAAGAGTAAAAAGTTAATAGTAATACATAGTATGAAGTGGAGGGTGGCAGAGGTGGAGTCAATGAAGGGAAGCAGGTGGAGAAGATTTGTTTTATTAGTTAATTTTAATTATGTAATAATGAGAAAGGAAATGGAGAAGTATCAATGATATTTAAAGTCAGTCAGAAGCATATTAGCAGAATATAATTAAGGACACTAATAATGGAGTCTATGTGCATGTAATATATGAAGAGCAAATGCAGATTCTGTGGTTGGGAAGAACAGCCCTTGTAAGTTATTTGTGAGATGGTTATGTTACTGCAGGTGGGAGGAGTTAGGGGTCTTGTGATAGGTTGAAATTTGAATTGGGAGAGGTAGGCCCATTATAAGGGAATTGATGTCAGGGGTGGGTAGGAATGGGGGTAGGGTGAGGAGATCAGTGAAGTGGAGTGAGATCAGAGTCCTGCAGAATCAGTTAGGATTATCAAAATGTAAGTAAAAATGTCTTAGTAGACTAGGACACAAAAATAGCAAAGGCAGTGTTAAAAACTATCAGCAAAAAGTTGGAAGTATTAACAGGAAAATCAGGGAAAATCATATCAGCAGAATATAGAGAAGAAGTGTATTACATAACAGTATGAGAGAAATATAGACAGGGAGTCAGGATTGAGATATCTGCAGTAGGCAGGGGACAGGCATCAGACAACTCTCAGTAGTAACTTACTGTGTCTTACAACTGAGAGACAAACAGAAGTGTGTCTAGGGTAATGCAGAAGAGTAAAAAATAAATGGGCTGCAGTAGGGAAGGAACCTAGTATGAAAAGTATTCATAAAATAAGTTGAAAGGGGACAGCTGCAGTCATTCAAAGGCAGGAGATACCAAGAGCAGTGAAATTTCCCTACACTAATCCAGGAAGTACCTAAGTAAACAGTAACAATATAACAATAAACTGAATAAATAAAATAAGAAAGAGCAATACGGCTCACAGACAGAAACCAGAAACCTTTATTTAGTGCTTTCATCAGCTGTCAGCATTGACTTCTTCATTCTGAAGAAGTCAATGCTGACAGCTGATGAAAGCGCTAAGTAAAGGTTTCTGGTTTCTGTCTGTGAGCCGTATTGCTCTTTCTTATTTTCTTTAAACAGTTACAATATAAGGAAGTCCTTACTTAAGGCACTTCTTTGTGACTTTTCACTGCAATGCCCTCTGGAGCCAAAATAACAGGGTGTCCTGACCACGCTTTGGGGTCTTGCCTGATATTATCAGTGATGTCAACCTGGAAGGGGAAACTTTGAATATAATGTCTCTGCACTTAGTTTGTGTCTTTCGGCTTTTTCCCGGTTAGGGGTCACCACAACGAAACTCCTGTCCACTAACGATTGGCAGTTGATTTTTACTTACCGGTTTGCCAGGCCTAACGCACAACCTTCAATGAAGGTATGCCCATTCACGCATGTCTCCATGCAGAAGATGCTCTAGCTGAGAATCGAACTGGACAGCATCTTACTGTGAGGTGACAACGCTACCGCAGCACCACCACACCAGCACCACCACCATCTCTGCACTTAGTAAAATGCATAAAAGAAAGTTTAGTTTGCAGGTTAAGAAAAGTGTGCAAATATCTCTCTAAACCAAAGACACTATGCACTTTATGTTAACTGAAGAAATGCAATGTTTGAGGACTACGTGAGGGTTAATAGACAGAGCAGTAACACTAATCATCATTATGCCCAACAACAGCAATCCAAATGAATACACTGGTGTGCAACTGCACTTTTCAGTTCAAAACAAATCACTCTCAAAAACAATCCAAAACACACAGAAAAAGAAAAGAAAAGAAACACAGCAGCTAGAAGAAATCATCACTACATTTTTCACTGGTCCCTTTCTCCCATATACCTTCTAAATGAATTCTCCCAGTTCCCTTACAGCTCTTTCCACCCAGCCATTACTTGCTCATTTCCGAGTGAACAACCTATATTTAGCCCATTCTATTTTTCAGTTAAAACTACAAAATAAGAAAAGCTCTTTGATAAAATACCTGCTGACTCTCCACTTAGCTCTAATAGACTCCACACCTGATTTATAAAGTTGTACTGAAGTTATCTAGTCTACTATGCTACATCGATAATTTCTGCCTCAGTGCCAGCACAGTGCCATTTAAACTGAAGTCTGTTATAGTTAACCCCCTCGCTAAAGTTCCTACAGCCATCTGTAATAGTGATTTCAGGTCCATATCCCTAAATGTGAACAAGCACCTATTCATATCTTAGACCTCCGTACTCTACCTACTTCACTCACTTCCTTACTTCTACCAATTCCTATTCACTAGCTTTCTCTCTAAATATATAATAAGCTTGCTTTTCTGTCATTTCATATTTCAGTTCCATGTTTATACTATACTAACTTACCTTTAATTTCTCTAGAAACTGGCTAAAATTTCTCTTAATATTAAATCATTGTCATATAACTTGTATCTATTTATAAGGAATGTTTTCATATTATGTCTAATTTGGTATAATTATTTAAAATGTAAATGTTTTATATTATTTTTGAAGATTGTAAAATTATTGTTCTCAAAAATGTTCTGTAATTCTTTGGAGCTTTTCTCCCTGGACCTCCTCTGAAAACGGGTTCCTACCCAACTGGGTTTTCCCAGTAATCATATATCAATAAATAAATAAATAAATTTCTATTCTACCAACCCTTGCAAATTATTTTTAAAAGTTATGTCATACTTAATTTTCTACCCGCATTCTGAAATATAATGTTTTTTTTTTTTTTGTTGGACAGAGGTAGAAAGACAATGCCATATACTTTAATTTATGATATTCTTCAGAACACCAGCAATGATAATCTAACTGGTAAGGCAATCTAGCTAGTTCTATTTTCAGAAACTTTACTGCACCTTTTGTTCTAGGTGATCATAACGTATGACTTTAAGTACTCACTGTTCTAAGAATAAGCTGAAAGACACTTGACTGTTTCAAAAAATGTATCTCTAACAAAACCTTCTCTGTAAAGCTACAAATCTGTCACCCAGTGGTCCTGTCTTAAAATATATTTCTCACAACTCCATTCTATCACCCCTCCTGTATCTTCATAGACAGACTGACCACAAAACTTCCACAGTTAATACCTATCAGATATGTAACTAATATGGTTATCTATAGATTCAATCCCTCCTGCATCACAATTAAAAAAGTGCTAGACAAAGACTCTTCTCCTTCTTATGAACAGGCAACAGAAAAAAACTGTGCAACAAAACACAAAGAAAACAAAAGCTATGATATTTGAAAATCACTAAAAGCTCATATCAGTATCTCTGACAGGTATATCAAATGTAACAGCCATAGTAAACTAGAGACTACAAAATAATTAAGTGTTTGACTTGACCAGCATTTAGAGTCTCAGTATAAAACTAATCTAATAAATGCCAAAATTAGCTACTGTTTTCATCAACAAAACTGGCCTACTTTCTCTCTCCAAAAGGCAGCTGTACAATTGGTAAAGGTATCCTCCCTCCTAGCACAACTAGAAGGAACCCTTCCTTCACCATCACAACATCGATAAATAACCTTTCAAAACTATAATCAAGTAGCAACCAAATCTGCAGGCGTATTACCCTATCCCCCAAAGGAAAACATCACTACCTTACTGTAGCCAAAGCAAAACGGCTGCCTGTAAAGCAAATAATGCAATTATTACTCGGCTCCCTTGATTTTAAACTATTAAAACATGAAACCCTCCCCTTCTTAGGTGGTTGCCTATGTCCAGATCTTCAAGTTTTCACCTTACATCACTTCCCCCAGGACCATCACTCTAAACACCATGCACAAAACTACATATCACAGACCATAGATTTTCCTTTTTCCTTCATTGTCCTAGAACTTTGAGAATTTCTTGCACTGAATAAAAAAAAACAGTTCCACTATACACTGAATTCAGATCAGAAACTTAAAAAAGTGTGCACTAATATTAACTAGCCCTAGCTTTTCCAAACTCCACCCAAAATTGTTCATGTCTTTAAAATACAAACATATCTACTTCACATCCACAATACCCCTTTTATCCCCCCCCCACTTGCTTTAATTACACATTGTGGTTTTGTAAATATTTTCTCCGAAATATTACTTTCAACCACTTCAGTACATTACACTGTTCTATGTTTGCACTAGACATGTTGAAGTGACATGCCCAATCCATGAGCATACTAATAAGATTAATTGTTCTCCTCTACAATTGTTCAAGTTAACTCCACTGCTTTGTGAATTTGTGAAACATTCAAAAACCTCTTATTCATTGTCTGCACTGATTGCATAATCTCTTATGCCAATGTTAAAATGCTCAACTTTTTTCATTCTATGCAGTGTACTACATCTGTGCATGTCAATTGTTGAAATGCTTTGTACTCACCAGGCTGGTCTATAAGTGGTGCAGTGAGACTAGAGTTCTATGACACAAAACAAACATACAAAATAAGGAGTAGCTGTCATATTGTCACACCACATATAGTTTTAGTATCTTAGATCACTGAACAGCAAGCGTTCACTTCCACCTGTCTTTATACTGTAAGAACACAAATGCATAGCACAAGCTGTACTTTAAAATAATTCTACACCAAGTAGGTTACAATGTTTAGCTAGCTAACCAAACTAAAAAGTGTTCTATTGTCATACAAAATATTTTTGCCAACTTTCTTTTTATTAAATCAACAGAATCTATGGCTGAATGTCAAAATACAACATGGTACAAATTGCATCTGTTATTAAATAGTAGTAAGGGTTCATAGATTTGATAGCCATATTTGTGACTTGACGTGTTTCCTAGTTAGCTGTCATTGGCATGTTTGATTAGTCATAGCCTATGCCCAATGTCTGTGTCTAAGAAGACAGTCAGGGGAAAATTGGCTCTAATACAAGGCCCTATGAGTTTCCACTGGTAATACATGCTGGAATATATAAGTAAATCCCCTCCCTAACTTGTCTATGTCCTATTTTTGTGTCTTGTGGCTTTACCACTTTTTTACCCACTTAATTATATGGAATAATTTATTTAATTATTTTTATTTATCCTTTGTTGACCAGGCTAGTGGCCTCTTTTCAGAAGAGACCTGAGGCGACATTTGTACTACTAGGGGAAATTGGGGATCTTACCCTACTCTTTTTGATAGATGCTATGAGTTCTTTTATATCCACCCGAGCTACCACTAACTCAAGCAGATGGGACCTCAGTTTAACATCTCATCTGAAGGACGACACACTCAGGAGTGCAGCACCCCTCATATGCTGGACTGCAGTGTCAGTAATCAAGCTGCCTGATGTGGGAGTAGAACCCACAGCCTTCTACACAAAAAGTGAGTGTGTTCCCTGTTGCTCCACTGACACTTTTGCATTGAACACTTTAAAGTGTCACTTATTCCCTCCTGTAGAATAATGTCTAAAGCTTTAGCAAAGTGAAGATAATCAACATGAACTTCGAGTTCTTATTCAAATCCTAATTATTCCGTATTCAAAGAATGCCACAACGTCAGCATTTCACAACCCCATGCTGCTCCATATCTTATGGAACTAAGTCCCTTGTGACATTTTCAGTAAGCTCCATTTTAACTCTCTCCATGGTTCATTTATTATTATTATTATTTGATAATATGGTAAGTGAGCGTGTCAGTTAACTCTTTTCAATACAACAGAGCACAGTAATTTATAAGAGAAAAGGGTATATTTTCCAAATCACTGTAAAGATTTCAATAAAATGGTTGCATATAGGAATTACCATTTTAGCACTTACAGCAAATTGAGAGTTTTCAGTAACAGAGTTACATATAAGAATAGTGTTTGTAGTATTTACAGCACTTTAAGCAGAATGTATCAACAACAAAAATTAGCAAAACAAACTGACAAAAATCTAATAAATCTACTAGTGCAGCAAATGATATTATCAAGCTGATGAATCTAAAACTGTGTACATCTGATATGACATCACCCTGACTTTGTGAACTGTGCTACTGCAGCCTGGTACCACAGGTCACTGAATGTCCACCTAGCAGCATTGTTTAACATGATAGATAGGGTTTTACTTCAGATTGCCTTAATTCTGTGAAAAAAAACAAATAACAAGACACCTGACCCAATGGAACTTGAATTCTTAACGTTTACTTACAGCAACAGTTTGTGCTTCTACTAACATAAAAATCATGCCCCCCTTATACCTATACTCTGACAATGTCATTGGTTATTCCCAAAACATGTTCTCCGAGCACATTTGTTACACCCTGTGGATGAGTGACTTCTGCATTCTTTACTGATAACATGTCACACTAAAGTTTTCCCCTTCATTTTTCTGATGTAAGTTACACAAAGCAACATGCCTTAGGTGTAAATCTGAGACAAAGCTAGTTATTAAATCAAAGACTTTAGTTTCTGCATTGCTGACTGTCTTTAAGTACAAAGTAACCATCTCAAACCTCCTGCAGGTGAAAATACTTGACAAGATAATATTACAAAATAACCACTTAGCTGAGATGACTGGGGCAGCCAGAGATTTAATGCTCCAGAAGTTTTCCATTAAGGTGAAATGGCAAGAAAGATAATTAATCCATAAAAAAGGGGGTGCTTCAAAGTTAATTATTTTGTTTTTGAAACTAGAATAGTATGTATTGACTATGCTGAAAAAAACAATGCATTTTACTCCATGCTTTATGGATATGTAGGAAATATATACAACAGCTTGTAGATTTCAAATAAATAAACTACACACAAAAGGGTTAAAATAATTTAAATTAAACAATTTAAATTAATCTTACTGAAGGTCTGAAGTGAAATAGTTTATTACCACTGTTATTGTCAATACTACTAATACACACTTGAGAGCAATACTGTAGGAAAATATATCTTTCTGCACCAGCATAATCGAAATTCTCTTCTTCAGGTTACAATTAGATGAATGTATTTGTGAACCAAATATTCAGAATTGCCATAAATGAGATTAGATCTACACAGACAACAGAAAGGTAACAAACTGCTTTCAAATTATAACTTCTTGTATATATTTATATCGGCTGTTTAGTATGGAATGAATTAAAGTTGTGGAAAATGTTATTTCAAAATGCAGATTAAAATTCTCTCAGGTCAATTTATGAGGTAGGCTGGAACTAGTGAAAGCAAGCATGCAATGATTATTGGAGTAATTAACTTTCTTTATTGCTAAATATTTTGTACAATGGAAAATAAATGCAGGAATCTGATTAGATATTGCTAGTTAATGGGTCTTATTTAAATGCCAGTTTGCTTAATGTCTTCAGCTAACTGCAATCATTTTGCAGTTTACCATGGGATTACTGATGGCCAAATGTCAGAGTCAGGCAGAGCGGCTTATAGGTGCACCTGCAGCAGAATAAACAAGAAATGACCCTTTACTGAGTTCTCAGAAGCTAATTTTTGATTTAAGACAAATATCTTGCAGAGGGGTCCCAGAGAAACCAAGTAGTACAGAAATGCTGTCTGCACCATACAGGGCAAGAGGGGTTATATGTGGGGATATGAGAAGCATTACTGAAAAAATGAAGAGCATGTGTGTGCAGTTAACAAATTAATGTGTTAGTTGTATAATGGACTTAAATATGTGCATGTGCACATGTAAGAAGCACACTACATGGAAATCAAAAGATACTTGTGGGGTGAGGATAGCAGAAAGACAGCTTTAAGTTGTTGTTGTTGTGGTGTCTTTCAGCTTTTCCTGGTTAGGGGTCGCCACAGCGGAACTCCGGTCTGCTAATGATTGGCAGTTGATTTTTCCTTACCGAGTTGCCAGCTCTGTCGCACAACCTTCAACGAAGGTACGCCCATTCACGCATGTCTCCACGCAGAAGATGCTCTAGCTGAGAATTGAACCGGACAGCGTCTTACTGTGAGACAACAATGCTACCGTAGCACCACCACAGCTTTAAGTATAAATCTGAAATTTATGGCTGCACCTTTGAAAAGGTGGAGCTTACATTTTATAAAGTATTACTGCAAATACACATACAAAAGCATTGATGTACACAAATGCACACAGATGTGGGTATACACACACACACACACACATGTAATATATATATATATATATATATATATATATATATATATATATATATATATATATATACATATATACAATATATGTGCATATATATATATATATATATATATATATATATATATATATATATATTTGTACAATATATGTGTATATATATATATATATATATATATATATATATATTTGTATAATATATGTGTATGTATGTATGTATATATATATATATATATATATATATATATATATATATATATGTATCACTTTTGCTGTTGCAATTGCTTGTGTATATGTTTTTCCAAGCACTTCCCCCAACAAATTGCATATGCTTGCTCTTTTTGAATTATCTTCTGTGTCAGTTAGTACAGACGATTAAGTCTATGACCTGCTATTATGCCTCTGTCTGTAATTCAGGGTTTGATTCTCCCAGTATCCAGTTGGCTCTGAAAAAGTCTCTTAACCAGGCAGTATGCCAAGGGTAAACGTGAGGAAGGACTAGGGAGATTAATGCTCTGACATAATAAATAAATAAATAAATCCATGGGTAGCAGACTGTAGCTTCTTGTTATCATTATACAACACAAGCCTTAAAAGGATCACTGGAAAAAGTCCATTCCATCTGCAGGTAACCATGGCAACAGCCTTTTTATCATTCGTAGTGAACATGTTTATCTGTACTACCCAGTGAGATAATGAATAACTCCAGAGGTCCAGTGAAAAAGGGACTTTTGGGACTGTGATGCCCCAGCACTGGCCCAGTAATCGAGGAGCCTCAGTCCTCACCACTGGCAACAGTAGGGGATGTACACACTGGGAGGATGACAAGTGCACACATAGCAAAATGCAATTTCCCTTAAGAGCACACAGAGACCACAGTTAGTCTTGGACTGGTTTCTCCCTCTTTCTCCAGATCACCAGTAAGATGCCCCACTGGCACAGCTATAGAGTTGAGATCTCAGCTGAGTGTCGAAGCCAAGACCTTTAGCACACTCTCTTAGGCACCCTATAATGAACTGCTTAATAGGCCTTTGGGGTCCTGTATCCACATTGTGCTGCACCAGGTGGGTGCAGCCTGGCTTTCCAATGAACATGCCACCAAACTCCTGTAACACTGATTGGATTTCTTGAACCTGGATAGGGGATATCTGCTGGGACATTGCTACCCCTTCCACTGAGGTGTCAGTCTGAGCCTCACTGAGGAGATCAGTCACCAGATCCCCCTCAGACTCCTCCTGCAATCCACTGCAAATACTCAGCACAAGGGCCTGTCTGTCATGGTAAGATTTCATCATGTTAGCATGGTAAAGTTTGTGCACATGCCTCCTGCCTGTAGTTAACATGACTGACCTTCCTTACCATTTTAAAGGGTCCCTCCCAAGCTGCCTGCAGCTTGTTGTGTCTGACAGGAATGAGAACCATTACCTGCTGCCCTACAGCATACTCTCTAGCTTGAGCATTCCTGTCATAACAGACCTTTTTCTGCTGCTGGTCTTCTGGCAGGTTCTCCTGGGCCAAACCCATGGGTTCCCTGTGCCTTCCCCTGAGGTTTAGGGCATATGCCACAACAGACTCCTTGTGGGATTCATACTCACCCTTCCACTCATCTTGAATGAAATCTAGAGGTCTCCTCACCCTATGCCCATACAGCAACTTGAAGCGTGAAAAACCTGTGGATTCCTGGGGCACCTCTCTGTAAGCAAACAACAGATGGAGAAATTTGTCCCACTCCCTCTTGAACTGGTTTGCAAATGCCCGTATCATGGTCTTTAGCACAGAGTTTAACCTCTCCAGCAGACCATTAGTCTGGGGATGGTAGGGGGTGGTCTTTATGTGCTTCACCCCAAAGTGCTCCCATAGACAAGTCAGCAGGTCTGATGTGAAATTAGCACATCTGTCAGTTAGTATTTCTTTTGGGAAACCTACCCTGCTGAAAATATCTACAAAGCATTTGCCACCTTTTCTGTCTCAATGGAGAACAAAGCCACTGCCTCAGGGTATCTGGTAGCATAATCTACTGCCACTAGGTTATATTTATCCCTGTGGAACTTGTGGTATTTAGAGGTCCCAGAATATCCAGAGCTACCCTATGAAGTGGCTCCTCAATCACAGGCAAAGGCATCAAAGGAGCTTTGACCTTGTCTCCTGCCTTGCCCACCTTTTGGCACTGCTCACAGATCCTGCAGTACCATATTACATTTCTGGAAATCCCAGGCCAATAAAAGTTCTGCATAATATGTTTCTTGGTATGCTTTATGCCCATATGAACTGCAAAGGGAACATCAAAGGCTGTGACTAGAAGTGCCAGATGGTAGGCTCTGGTCATATCAACTGCTGTATTCTCTCACCCTCTAGCCGTCCCTCAGGTGTCCACTCTCTATACAGTAACCCTTTGTCCCAGTATACAGATTCCCCCTTCACTTGAACATCAGGCGCCTCACTAGCTACCTCCCTCAGGCCTTGTAATATAGGGTCTGAGAGCTGAGACTGTCTCAACTCTCTCTTTGTAACCCTTCCCAGCTCCCCTTCCACAGTAAGTCTGGTATTCTCTGACATCAGTGCCTCACTGTCAGCCTGGGTACTACTAATCACCTCTGCCCTTGCAGTCACTCTGTTCAAGGGAACATCAGTACCTACAGGTAGCTCTGTCTCACCTTTAGTCTCACTGCTACAGGGTAGCTCCCTCCCTGAAGTAACCATCACACAAGTCCTGGCTTCAAGTCTGTGGTCTGTCTGGGTCTCC
Source organism: Protopterus annectens (assembly GCF_019279795.1). Lineage (NCBI taxonomy): Eukaryota > Metazoa > Chordata > Ceratodontiformes > Protopteridae > Protopterus > Protopterus annectens. Next base: position 1,876,490,544 of record NC_056731.1, on the reverse strand, counting down.
CCTAGGCTACCGGACCCACATGCTTGTCTCCAAGCCTGACTTCATGTCACTGCATGCACACCAGGTACTGCATTATAAAAATTATTCCCTATCAGAACATCTGCAGGGATATCCTCAAACACACCTACTTGCTGGTTTCTTTTTCCACCCTGCCAGTCAATGTGAACTGTAGCCAAAGGTATTTGGAATGGAGTCCCTCCTAAAGCTCTGACTGGAGTAGACTGCTCAAGCAAGTAGTGCTACTCTTTAACCATTGCAGGCTTCACAATGGTTAGGTCACAGGCTGTGTCTCTCTTAGAAGTGGCCTCTTTACCATCCACTAATATAGGATATAACATCTTGCGGTAGTTTGGTACCTTGTTGTCTCCAGACAACTTACTGCTGGCATCCTGTCATTCCCACTTACTGGCTCTCCCTCCATTTGTTCCCCACCTTGCTTCTGTGGACATCTATATCCTATGTGGACCCACTGGTTGCATTTAAAACATTTAACCCTTGGTACTGGACATGTGCCTGGACTAGTGGCTTCCCCTGCTACTGGCAGACTCTGTTGGGGTGGTTTAAGCTGCCCACCATGGGTTCCCTTAGACCCATGAACAGCACTGGGTATCCCTTTCCTGTTCAGTGATGCCCTGCTTGCTAGGTATAGGTGTCTCTTCCCCAAATCATTTGCAGTATTGCATTGCCTATCTGCTAACCCATTTCTCATGTCCTCAGGCAAAGTGCTAACAGCTTGTTCCCTCACCAAAAGGTCTGCCAGCCCTTCAAAAGTGGTGACCTGACACCCACCGACCCATCTATGAAAATAAGTGCTTAGTTCAGCAATATATTCACACACACTTTCATCTGCCTTGCATCCATGCTCACAAATCTTTTTCCTATAAGCTTCAGGTGTTAACTTGAAAGACACTAAAACACAATTTTAACAGTATTATAATTTAACCAATCAGTTTCAGACAATTTAGAAATAGCAGTTACAGCTTTACCATGGAATAAGGGATCAGAACCATACTCAGAGTCCTTGGTCAACATTACACTCTTTAAAGTTCTAACCCTTTGGCCTCTAGTTCAGGTCTCTTTAACTCCAGATATATTTTTAAGTCCTCTGTGGAAAGGTTGAACTGTCCATTTTCTGGGACTTGTACATCCCCAAGGCCGGTCTGATTGTCCTCCTGATTGCTGGTCTGTGATGCAGCTGTGCCCAAGGCTACAGTCATTTCTGCTTTAGTCGGGTTGGCATGCACCAGTCCTTTAGTCAGGTTGGTATGCACCAGTCCTTTAGTCAGGTTGGTATGCACCAGTCCTTTAGTCAGGTTGGTATGCACCAGTCCTTTAGTCGGGTTGGCATGCACCAGTCCTTTAGCCTGGCACATCTCAGCCAACTGGCTCCTTGTCAGCTTGCCATACTCCTTTGCTGACATCCTTGCCTGCTCTCCCTGACTAACTAAGCTAACAAAAAAATAAATAGTTGTGATATGAAATTCTTCATTGTGTGATTGATTGAGAGTACAAACACCTTCAGTGAACATGGTTTACAGGCTACAGGAATTCAATATCCACACCACTGAATCCTAATATGTGGATATCCCACCACTGCAAACCAATTAATATGCAGTGTGAATATCCCACCACTACCCACCAATTAAGATGTGATGTGGATATCCCACCACTGTCCCCCAATTAATATGTGACAACCCAGCACTGGCCCAGTAATCAAGGAGCCTCAACCCTCACCACTGGCAACAGTGGGGGATGTACATAATGGGAGGATAACAAGTAGACACACACAGTAAAGTGCAATTTCTCTTAAGAGCACAGAGAGACCACAGTCAGTCTGGGGCTGGTTTCTCTTTCTTTCTTTCTCCAGATCTCCAGTAAGACTCCCTACTGGCACAGCTATAGATTTGAGATCTCAGCTGAGTGGCCAAGCCAAGATGCCCAGCACCCTCTCCATCCAAGCAGTGCTTCATGCCCCTGCCCAAGTAGCTGACACATGCACCCTTTGAGATTTGATTTACACACACACACACACACACACACACACACACACACACACACACACACACACACACACACACACCTGCCAATGGATGGCACAGGTTTACTAGCTATGCCCCCTTCTGCCAAGACAATAAGTTAGTTCTGGCTGCCACCAGCCTTTCCTTATCAGCTACTTTAAGGCCCTTAGCAAAGGGTGTCCAGTCTTACTGTGTAATATTATTACTATTAATGCAAATGGTAGTTTGACCAAGAGCAAAGCTATTAGGAGTGGCCTGCACACTGTCACCAAACAGATATGCAAGTACTCTAAGAGCTTAAATACATCTCACAAATGTCAGCCACAATTCAAAGGTTTTAATACATTTAATAATAAATAATAAAAGAACAAGAAAATACTCAGTAAATCATCATAGTAACTTCAGAGTTCAAAATCACAAGAAATAGTTAAAACAACATTACAGGACAGTCTCAAATAAGTAAAGAAAACAGCTAAGCTATCCTCACTATATTCCTAACTGTATCTAAGATAAATTACTGTACCCTAGTTAACTTACTTCCAGAGCCAGGCAAGACAGATGTGGTGAGTGGGTTTTCCCAGCTGATGCTGCCAGGTCAAATACAAAATACAAAATGCACAGTCTCTCTCTCAGAGTTCTTAAAGTAATCTCAAATATTGCTGCTGGGATACATACCAGATGTCATCACTTCTTGTGATCTGACTATCAGTTCCCAGCTAAACTTCCATTGCTAGAAACTACCAGCATTTCATATCTCCCTATGAAAACACATAAACAAGGGCCTTCTTAGATCTTTTGCCGAATGGTGGAAGTCGTACAATAATTTACATTCCTCCACATGTAAATACAATACAAAAAAATTATGGTTCTAGACATTGTATCTGCTACTGCACTAAAACTGAAAGATAACATCTTTTGTTTATGGCCCAGCTATATAGTAACTTAATCTAAACTATTCTTCTGAAGTTTTGCAAGTTAATCTCCTGTGTTTCAATCTCCCCTGTTAAACATTTACCATAGTGCATATACATTTCTACTCAGTACTAAAATATCTCTTCAGCACATGTCTGTAGAATATGATAAACAATTCTAATACATTTGTAACACAGGCATATAAATCTTATTGATATACACAAATGACACATAACCATTTACAAAATTCCAGATAGCTGGACTGATTATCTCCTTTTGTTACATTTCTGTATCAATCATATTAATATTCTCAAATGACATATAATTATTTACAAAATTCCAGATAGCTGGGCTGACAATATATCCTATGCTAGTATATCCTAATTATAGCTATGGTGTTATAATTGGGGACAAACTTTCTGTAGTACCCTGCTGTCCCTAAGAATGGTCTTGCCTGCTTTTTGATAACAGGCGCAGGCCATGCCTGAATGGCTTCCACTTTGGCAGGCTCTTATAGGTTCATAGGTGTTTACTAGGCCTACAACCACAAAGGCGTTTTCAAGCCTAGCCATACATCCCAAATCTCTGACGAGTTCTAATACCCTTGATAAGTGTAAGCATGGCCCTGGGAGATGAACCATTTACAGGTTACCTGTTTGCGTCAGAGACATAGGTGCCAAATCAGGGATGCATTTTCTGATCTTACCACTATCCACTCTATGTCCCAGGTAGGAGACCTCTTCCATACCCACCTGACATTTACTGGGTTGAATGGTCAACCCTGCCCTCTTTAGTCTGCCCAGCCCCTCCCTGACATGCTGACTGTGCTCTTGCCAGGAATGGCTGTAGATGGCAATATCATCCAGATAAGTAAGGACAAAATCTCCTGCTCCTGCTAGCATATGATTTACCAGCTGCTGGAAAGTTGCTGGGGTATTTTTCATCCCAAAAGGCATCTTTATGAACTCATACAAGCTGAAAGGAGTTACAAAGGCTGGCCTCTCTCTAGCGCTGTGAGTCAAGGGCACCTGCCAGTAACCCTTGGTAAGATCAATAGTGGTAAGACACTTAGCGTCACCCAGCTGTTCTAGCACTTCATCTGTCCTAGGCATGGGTAAGCATCTGACTCTGTGTGACTATTTAATTTCCTGTAGTCCACACAGAACCTGGTGCTGCCATCCTTCTTTGGTACCAGCACCACTGGAGAGGCCCAGGGACTGCTGGACTCCTGGATTACTCCTAGTTCCAACATTTCCTGTATCCCCTCCCTCAGAGTCTGTTTCACTCTGTCAGGCACCCTATCAGGGGCCTGCTTAATAGGCCTTTGGGGTCCTGAATTCACATGGTGCTGCACCAGGTGGGTGCACCCTGGCTTCCCAATGAACATGCCCCCATACTCCTGTAACACTGCTCAGATTTCTCAAACCTGTGTAGGGGATAGCTGCTGGGACATTGTTACCCCTTCTACTAAGGTGTCAGGCCGAGCCTCACTGAGGAGATCAGTCACTAGAACCCCCCCGACTCCTCCTGCCATCCACTGCAAATACTCAGCACAAGGGCCTCTCTATCATGGTAAGGTTTCATCATGTTAACATGGTACAGTTTGTGCCCCTGCCTCTTACCTAGTAGTTCTACCATGTAGTTAATATCACTGACCTTCCTTACCACCTTGTAGGGTTAATCCCAAGCTGCCTGCAGCTTTTTGTGTCTGACAGGAATGAGAACCATTACCTGTTGCCCCACAGCTACTCTCTACCTCGAGCATTCCTGTCATAGCAGACATTTTTTCTGCTGCTGGGCTTCTGCCAGGTTCTCCTGGGCCAAGCCCATGAGTTCCCTAAGCCTTCCCCTGAGGTTTAGGACATATGCCACAACAGACTCCTTGTGGGATACACACTCACCCTCCCACTCATCTCAAATCAAATCTAGAGGTCTTCTCACCCTATGCTTATACAGCAACGTAAAGGGTGAAAAAACTGTGGATTCCTGGAGTACCTCTCTGTAAGCAAACAACAGATGGGGCAAATATTTGTCCCACTCCCTCTTGAACTGGTCTCCAAATGCCTGTAGCATGGTCTTTAATCTAGAGTTTAACCTCTCCACAAGACCATAAGTCTGAGGATGGTAGGTGGTGGTCTTTAGGTGCTTCACCCCACAGTGCTCCCAGACAAGCCACCAGGTCTGATGTGAAATTGGCACTTCTGTCAGTCAGTATTTCTTTTGGGAAACCTACCCAGCTGAAAACCTCTAACAAAGCATTTTCCATCTTTTCTGCCTCAATGGAGGACAAAGTGACTGCCTCAGGGTAACTGGTAGCATAATCTACTACCACTACGATATACTTCTTCCCTGTGGAACTTGGAGTACTCAGAGGCCTCACAATATCCATAGCTACCCTCTGAAATGGCTCTTCAATCACAGGCAAAGGCATCAAAGGAGCTTTGACTTTGTCTCCTGCCTTGCCTACCATTTGTCACTGCTCACAGGTCCTGCAGTACCCTGTTACATTTCTGGAAATCCCAGGCCAAAAAAAGTTCTGCATAATACATCTCTTGGTACACTTTATGCCCTTATGAACTACAAAGGGAATATTATGGGCTGTGGCTAGAAGTGCCAGATGATAGGTGCTGGGGACTACCAACTGCTGTATTCGCTCACACTCTAGCCCTCCCCAGGGGCCCACTCTCTATACAGCAACCCTTTGACCAAGTATAAAGATTCCCCCTTCACTTGAAAATCAGGTGCCTCACTAGTTACCTCCCTCAGGCCTTGTAATGTTGGGTCTGAGAGCTGAGCCTGTCTCAGTTCTCTCTTTGTAACCCTTCCCAGCTCCCCTACCACAGGAAGTCTGGTATTCTCTGACAGTGGTGCCTCACTGTCAGCCTGGGTACTACTACTCATCTCTGTCCTTATAGTCACTCTGTCTAAGGGAACATCAGTACGCATAAGCAGCTCTGGCTCACATTCAGTCTCATTGCTACAGGTTAGCTCCCTCCCTGAAGTAACCACCACACCAGTCCTGGCTTCAAGTCTGCAGGCTGCCAGGGTCTCCCCCAGGCTACCAGACCCACATGATTGTCTCCAAGCCTGACTGCATGTCACTGCATACACACCAGGTACTGCATTATCAAAATCATCCCCTATCAGGGGCACCTGCAGGGAAGTCCTCAAACACACCTACTTGCTGGCTTCCTTTTCTACCCTACCAGTTAAGATGAACTCTAGCCAAAGGTATTTGGAATAGGGTCCCTCCTAAAGCTCTGACTGGAGTAGACAGTCCAAGCAAGTAGTGCTCTTCTTTAATCATTGCAGGATTCACAATGGTTAGGTCAAAGGCTGTGTCTCTCTTAGAAGTGGCCTCTTTACCATCAACTAATATAGGATATAACCTCTTGTGGTAATTTGGTACCCTTATTGTCTCCAGACACATTACAGCTGACATCCTGTCATTCCCACTTACTGGCTCTCCCACCTTTTGTTCTCCACCTTGCCTCTGTGGACATCTATATGCTACATGGCCCACTGGTTGCATTTAAAACATTTAACCCTTGGTCCTGGATGTGTACCTGGACTAGTGGCTACTGGCAGACTCTGTTGGGTGGTTTAGGCTGCCCACCATGGGTTCCCCTAGACCCACAAGCAGAAATGGGTATCCCTTTCCTGTTCAGTGATGCCCTGCTTGCTAGGTATAGGTCTCCCTTCTTCCCCAACTCATCTGCAGTATTGCATTGCCTATCTGCAAACCAGTTTCTCATGTCCTCAGACAAAGTGCTAAGGATTTTTTCCCTCACCAAAGCCTGCCAGCCCTTCAGAAGTGGTGAACTGACACCCACTGACCCATCTATGAAAATAAGTGCTCAGTTCAGCAATATATTCACACACACTATCACCTGCCTTGCGTCTATCCTCACAAAACGTTTCCTATAAGCTTCAGGTGTTAACTTGAAGCACTCTGAAATCAATTTCTAACAGTATTAAAATTTAAGCAATCAGTATCAGACAATTTAGAAATAGCAGTTACAGCTTTACCATTGAGTAAGGGGGGTCAAGAACCATACCCAGAGCCCTTGGTCAACATTATACTGTTTAAATACCTTTTCAAACATATGAATGAAACTATCAAAATTATCCCTCTCTGTAAACTGTGGAAGACATTTACTGACCTTTGTTGCTTCTGGGGTTTGGTTACTCCCTTCCCCATTACCTCCATGACCCTGGTGAAGAGTCAGCATCGCCTTCTCATGTTGTCTCTGCCTCTCATTCTCTTCAGCTTCCAGATGCTTCAGTTTCTCTGCTGATTCTAGTGCCATCTGTTTCTCTTTTTCTTTAGCCTCCAAATGCCACAGTCCCTACTGGTTCTAGTTCTAACCCTTTGGCCTCCAGTTCTAGTCTATTTAACTCCAGACAGATTTTTAAGCCCTCTGTGGAAAGGTTCAATTGTGCATTTTCTGAGAGTTGTACATCTCCAAGGCTGGTCTGATTGTCCTCCTGGTTGCTGGTCTGTGATGCTGCTGTGCCCAAGGCTAAAGTAATTTCTGCTTTAGTCAGTTTGGCATGCACCAGTCATTTAGCCTGGCACATCTCACTGCCAGCTTGCCATACTCCTTTGCTGACATCCTTCCCTGCTCTCCCTGACTAACTAAGCTAACAAAAAAAATAAAACAATTATGATATGAAACTTTGAATATTCATTGTGTGATTGATTGAGAGTACAAACACCTTCAGTGAACACTATTTACAGGCTACAGGAATTCAATATCCACGCCACTGAATCCTAATATGTGAATATCCCACTACTGCAAACCAATTGATATGCAAAGTGGATATCCCACCACTTGCCAAACATTAATATGTGATGTGGATATCCCACCATTGTCCACCAATCAATATGTGCTGCCCCAGCACTGTTCCAGTAATCAAGAAGCCTCAATCCTCATCACTGGCAACAGTGGGGGACATACACACTGGGAAGATGACAAGTACACACACAGTAAACTGCAATTTATCTTAAGAACATACAGAGACCACAGTCAGTCTGGGGCTGGCTTCTCCCTCTTTTTCCAGATCCCCAGTAAGACTCCCCACTGGCACAGCTATAGAGTTGAGATGTCAGCTGAGTGGCCAAGCCAAGACCTCCAGCACCCTCTCCATCCAACCAGTGCTTCATATCCCTGTCCAAGTAGCTGACACACACACACCCTTTGAGATTTGAGTTATACACACACACACACACACACACACACACACACACACACACACACCTGGGAAAGGCTGGCACAGGTTTACTAGCTATGCACCCTTTTGC